>NC_048218.1:133943811-133948660 GCF_002007445.2 Ailuropoda melanoleuca | reverse complement strand
CAGTCAAAACTAGAGGCTCTGACGGCCAGGGTCACCGAGGCAGAGGAACGCGTTAGCGAATTGGAGGATGGGTTAGTAGAAGAAAAAACGAAAATAGAAGCTGGTCTTAAAAAAATCCACGCCCACGAATGTAGATTACGGGAGATTACTGACTCTATGAAACGATCCAATGTCAGAATCATCGGCATCCCTGAAGGGGTGGAGAAAAACAGAGGTCTAGAAGAGATATTTGAACAAATTGTAGCTGAAAACTTCCCTAATCTAGCAAGGGAAACAAGCATTCGTGTCCAAGAGGCAGAGAGGACCCCATCCAAGCTCAACCAGGACAAACCTACGCCACGGCATGTCATAGTGCAATTCGCAAATATTAGATCCAAGGATACAGTATTGAAAGCGGCCAGGGCAAAGAAATTTCTCACGTACCAAGGCAAAGGTATCAGGATTACGTCAGACCTGTCTACAGAGACCTGGAATGAGAGAAAGGCTTGGGGGGGCATTTTTAAAGCTCTTTCAGAGAAAAACATGCAGCCAAGGATCCTTTATCCAGCAAAGCTGTCATTCAGAATTGATGGAGAAATAAAGACGTTCCAAAATCGCCAATCATTAACCAATTTCGTAACCACGAAACCAGCCCTACAGGAGATATTAAGGGGGGCTCTATAAAGGTAAAAAGGCCCCAAGAGTGATACAGAGCAGCAAGTCACAACCGATACAAAGACTTTAAAGAGAAATGGCATCATTAAAATCATATCTGTCAATAATCTCTATCAATCTAAATGGCTTAAACTCTCCCATAAAACGCCACAGGGTTGCAGATTGGATAAAAAGACATGACCCATCCATTTGCTGTCTACAAGAGACTCATTTTGAACCCAAAGATGCATTCAGACTTAGAGTAAGGGGATGGAGTACCATCTTCCACGCAAATGGACCTCAAAAGAAAGCTGGAGTAGCAATTCTCATATCAGATAGACTGGATTTTAAACTAGAGGCCATAGAGAGAGATACAGAAGGGCACTATATTATTCTTAAAGGAAGTATTCAACAAGTGGATATGACAATTATTAATATATATGCCCCCAACAGGGGAGCAGCAAGATACACAAGCCAACTCTTAACCAAAATAAAGAGACATATAGATAAGAACACAGTAATAGTAGGGGACCTCAACACCCCACTATCAGAAATAGACAGAACACCCTGGCAAAAACTAAGCAAAGAATCAAAGGCTTTGAATGCCATACTCGACGAGTTGGACCTCATAGATATATATAGAACACTACACCCCAGAACCAAAGAATACTCATTCTATTCAAATGCCCATGGAACATTCTCAAGAATAGATCATGCTCTGGGACACAAAACAGGTCTCAGCCAATACCAAAAGATTGAAATTATCCCCTGCATATTCTCAGACCACAACGCTCTGAAATTGGAACTCAACCACAAGGAAAAACCTGGAAGAAACTCAAACACTTGGAGGCTAAGAACCATCCTGCTCAAGAATGACTCGATAAACCAGGAAATCAAAAAACAAATTAAACAATTTATGGAGACCAACGAGAATGAATACACAACGGTCCAAAACCTATGGGATACTGCAAAGGCAGTCCTAAGGGGGAAATACATAGCCATCCAAGCCTCACTCAAAAGAATAGAAAAATCTAAAATGCAGTTTCTATATTCTCACCTCAAGAAACTGGAACAGCAACAGAGGGACAGGCCTAACCCACTGACAAGGAAGGAGTTGACCAAGATTAGAGCAGAAATCAATGAATTAGAGACCAGAACCACAGTAGAGCAGATCAACAGGACTAGAAGCTGGTTCTTTGAGAGAATCCATAAAATTGATAGACCACTGGCAAAACTTGTCCAAAAACAAAGAGAAAGGACTGAGATTATTAAAATTATGACTGAAAAGGGAGAGGTCACGACCAGCACCATTGAAATTGCAAGGATTATTAGAAACTTTTATCAACAGCTATATGCCAAAAAACTAAACAATCTGGAAGAGATGGAGGCCTTCCTGGAAACCTATAAACTACCAAGACTGAAACAGGAAGAAATAGATTTCTTAAATAGGCCAATTAACTATGAAGAAATTGAGTCAGTGATAAACAACCTTCCAAATAATAAAACTCCAGGCCCAGACGGTTTTCCTGGGGAATTCTACCAAACATTCAAAGAAGAAATAATACCTATTCTCCTAAAGCTATTTCAAAAAATAGAAACAGAAGGAAAGCTACCAAACTCATTCTATGAGGCTAATATTACCTTGATCCCCAAACCAGGCAAAGACCCCCTCAAAAAGGAGAATTACAGACCGATTTCTCTAATGAATATGGATGCCAAAATCCTCAACAAGATCCTTGCTAATAGAATCCAACAGTACATTAAAAGGATTATCCATCATGACCAAGTGGGATTCATACCTGGGATGCAAGCATGGTTCAACACTCGCAAATCAATCAATGTGATACATCATATCAACAAGAAAAGACTCAAGAACCATATGATCCTCTCAATTGATGCAGAAAAAGCATTTGACAAAATACAGCATCCTTTCCTGATTAAAACCCTTCAGAGTGTAGGAATAGAGGGTACATTTCTCAATCTCATAAAAGCCATCTATGAAAAGCCTACTGCAAGCATTATTCTCAATGGGGAAAAGCTGGAAGCCTTTCCCTTAAGATCAGGAACACGACAAGGATGCCCACTCTCGCCACTATTATTCAACATAGTACTAGAAGTCCTTGCAACAGCAATCAGAAGACAAAAAGGGATCAAAGGTATCCAAATCGGCAAAGAAGAAGTCAAACTGTCTCTCTTTGCAGATGACATGATACTCTATATGGAAAACCCAAAGGAATCCACTCCCAAACTATTAGAAGTTATAGAACAATTCAGTAAGGTGGCAGGATACAAAATCAATGCCCAGAAATCAGTTGCATTTCTATACACGAATAACGAGACTGAAGAAAGAGAAATTAGGGAATCCATCCCATTTACAATAACACCAAAAACCATACGTTACCTTGGAATTAACTTAACCAGAGACGTAAAGGACCTATATCCTAGAAACTATAGATCACTTTTGAAAGATATTGAGGAAGACATAAAAAGATGGAAAAATATTCCATGCTCATGGATTGGAAGAATTAACATAGTTAAAATGTCCATACTACCCAGAGCAATCTACACTTTCAATGCTATCCCGATCAAAATACCGAGGACATTTTTCAAAGAACTGGAACAAATAGTCCTTAAATTTGTATGGAACCAGAAAAGGCCCCGAATCTCCAAGGAACTGTTGAAAAGGAAAAACAAAGCTGGGGGCATCACAATGCCGGATTTCGAGCTGTACTACAAAGCTGTGATCACAAAGACAGCATGGTACTGGCACAAAAACAGACACATCGACCAATGGAACAGAATAGAGAACCCAGAAATGGACCCTCGGCTCTTTGGGCAACTAATCTTTGATAAAGCAGGAAAAAACATCCGGTGGAAAAAAGACAGTCTCTTCAATAAATGGTGCTGGGAAAATTGGACAGCTACATGCAAAAGAATGAAACTTGACCACTCTCTCACACCATACACAAAAATAAACTCCAAATGGATGAAAGACCTCAATGTGAGACAGGAATCCATCAAAATTCTAGAGGAGAACATAGGCAACAACTTCTATGACATCGGCCAGAGCAACCTTTTTCACGACACATCTCCAAAGGCAAGAGAAATAAAAGATAAAATGAACTTATGGGACTTTATCAGGATAAAGAGCTTCTGCACAGCCAAGGAAACAGTCAAAAAAACTAAGAGACAGCCCACGGAATGGGAGAATATATTTGCAAAGGACACCACAGATAAAGGACTGGTATCCAAGATCTACAAAGAACTTCTCAAACTCAATACACGAGAAACAAATAAACAAATCATAAAATGGGCAGAAGATATGAACAGACACTTTTCCAATGAAGACATACAAATGGCTAACAGACACATGAAAAAATGTTCAAAATCATTAGCCATCAGGGAAATTCAAATCAAAACCACACTGAGATACCACCTTACGCCAGTTAGAATGGCAAAGATAGACAAGGCAAGAAACAACAATTGTTGGAGAGGATGTGGAGAAAGGGGATCCCTCCTACATTGTTGGTGGGAATGCAAGTTGGTACAGCCACTCTGGAAAACAGTGTGGAGGTCCCTTAAAAAGTTAAAAATTGAACTACCCTATGACCCAGCCATTGCACTACTGGGTGTTTACCCCAAAGATACAGACGTAGTAAAGAGAAGGGCCATATGCACCCCAATGTTCATAGCTGCATTGTCCACAATAGCCAAATCATGGAAGGAGCCGAGATGCCCTTCAACAGATGACTGGATTAAGAAGCTGTGGTCCATATATACAATGGAATATTACTCAGCTATCAGAAAGAACGAATTCTCAACATTTGCTGCAACATGGATGGCACTGGAGGAGATAATGCTAAGTGAAATAAGTCAAGCAGAGAAAGACAATTATATGATTTCTCTCATCTATGGAACATAAGAACTAGGATGATCAGTAGGGGAAGAAAGGGATAAAGAAAGGGGGGGTAATCAGAAGGGGGAATGAAACATGAGTGACTATGGACTATAAGAAACAAACTGAGGGCCTCAGAGGGGAGGGGTGGGGGATTGGGATAGACCGGTGATGGGTAGTAAGGAGGGCACGTGTTGCATGATGCACTGGGTGTTATACGCTACTAATGAAGCATCGAACTTTACATTGGAATCCGGGGATGTATTGTATGGTGACTAACATAATATAATAAAAAATCAAAAAAAAAAAAAAAAAGAAGAG
>NC_048218.1:133938171-133943801 GCF_002007445.2 Ailuropoda melanoleuca | reverse complement strand
AAAAAAAAAAAAAGAAGAGGGTAGGGAATGTTTTGAATGGTACATCAGAAACTTTCAGAGAGCTTTAGTGGTATTACACATAAGATTACATATTTAATTGTATGTAAACAAGAATTGGATTCTATCTAATGATACGCATAGGTATATTGTAAAAAGTAAATACAATAAAATGTATATTATAGCATCTAGTTGGTAAGTATTTGGGTGTTCAAGTCACTCTTCTTTGAATTTTTGTTTTGAGGATTTTCATGTTAGAAAAACATGGATGGAGGGAGAATTTGAATCTAATAATTCAAAGAAGTTAAAATGAGGACAAAGAATGCAAATGTATAAATATGGAAAACTTAAGTTGTAAAATTAAACTCAGAATATAAATGCTGTGTGGCTTTCCTTCTGCCAGCTCTTTTCTTTTCAAGAAATATAAAAAATGAATGTGAAAACCTAACTAAAATCAAGTGAGTCCTCAGTGATAACATGATAAACTTTTAAAGTATCTAGTTAATATGATAGTTACATGAAATTTATTATGATAATGATAAAAAACAGAGGAAGCAGTATCAAAGCAAGATCCCAAGATATGTCTTTTCTCTTTTTTTAATATACTTGGCATATAACATGTAAATTTTTGGTATACAACATGGCTTTGATACATTTATATATTGTAGGGATAGTTAGCGCCTCTATCATATTACAACTTACCATTTCTTTTTTGTGGTGGAAATAATTGTGATCTAGTCTCTTAGCAAGTTTGATGTTTATAATACAATATTGTGTAGCTCTTTTAAATATGTTTGTCCCCTCTAACAAGTGGCAGTTCAGCTTCCTCCCCCTTTCTCTCTCCCCAGGCTGTGCCTGGTTCTGCCCGGAGAACTCAGCCCCCAATCTCCCCAGCAGATTTGAAACACTCACCAGGCTTCTCTCAATGAAACTCTACCCACCTCCAATCCCCTCTTCAACTCAAAGGTCTCTTCTTCAAGGAAGCCTTCTGTAGGCCTTCAGGCAGATCTCAAGAGCAGCTTTTCTTTCATTATCTTACTTGCCAAATACAAAACAAATTGAACTAAGCAAAGAGATACTTTATTTGAAAGGATTATTGGAGAGCTCTGATCATAAGATCTGCAAGCTTCTCACAGGTTAGGCAAGAAGGATCTTTCTTTTACAGACAAGAAGAAATAACCCTGGAAAGAAGCATCGTGGGGAAGCAGGGTGAAAGAGTGGCTTGATGGTGTTACCGGTGGGAGAGTTGTGTGAATGGAGGTCTTGTTCTTGAATTCCCTATGAAAAGATTTATGCGAAGATCCATCCTCCAATAAAGACAGCTAGGAGGAGGGGTGTCTGGGTGGCTCAGTCAATTAAGCCTCTGACTCTTGGTTTCAGCTCAGGTCAGGATCTCAGGGTCCTGAGATGAGCCCTGCTGTAGGCTCTGCACTCAGTTGACTTGGGATTCTCTCCCTCTGCCCCTCCCCTTGTGGGAGCACACACACTCTCACTCTCTGCATCTCTCTCTCTCTCTCTGAATAAATAAATAAAAACTTAAAAAAAAACAGATACCCAGAAGGAAAGTACCAAGCTCTCAAGGTGGGAGAGAAGGCAGTTTCCCTGAGGTGGAATCTGCCCCAAAGCTGTTTAGGGATTGGGTACTATTGTGTCTCTCTGGGCTGGGAGGAGCTGTGATGTCTAATCAGATGGTCTCTAATGGAGGTGCTTCCAACCATTTGGGGAACTCCTCCTACAGGTTGAGAGGGTGAGTTTTTGACCATACAGGTTTGTCCTGGAACCATCAAGGCAACCTTTCTCCAAGGAGGCTGGGGGGCGGGGGCGGGGGGTAACCACAATGCAAATACATTCTAGTGAGTCTAGTGGAAGAAGAGAGCATAGGCTCTGCACCTGTGTCTCTTGGTCTGTTAGCCTCAAGGTCTAGGGACTCTGCCTCAGGGCATTCCTTCTATTGCTCCTAACTAGCTCCTACCTAACAATTGGACAGATCAAAGAACATTTTACCCTAAGACCAATGTATACTCTAGAGAGACTGTATTGCTAGCTCAGGTTGAGAGTGAATCAAAATTCAGGCGCCTGGAAGGAGAGAAGTTTAAAAAAAGTTTAATGAGCAGTGATTCTGTTCCCATTCATCAGTGGGGACAAGCAGTTCAATTAATCGTTTATGAGGCAAAAAAATGAGAATTTGGGAGGTTTGTGTCTTATCTAAATCATACAGGGAAGCACAAATTCTCTCCAGTAAGCCATCTCCTAGACATGAAGGGTAGGGGGTTTTTTGAACTGAGGCTGTTTTTTCAGTATTACAGGGCTCCAATAAATTTCAACACTGTCCTACTTTATACATTCATTAGTATGACTATCTGACATACGTGTATCTCACCCATTAAATTATGTTACAGGAAAACATTGGCCAAGTCTATTTTTGCTGCACACATCATAATCTCAGAGTCAAACATTCTGGGTGTTAACTAGCATGCAAAGGAAAGAATGAGCAAATGGATGCAGAATAGTTAATAGAAACTTTATACCTCAGTTTTCACATTCCTTAAAAGAAGGATTTAGATAATGATCTTCCTATTCTGAAACATTTTAGTTTCATAAAACAAGATATTTATATAAACACATAATATATGGATAGATTGATTTACCCTAGCTTTCAGCTGTTAAGGGCAAGATGGCATTTCGTTTGGTATTTTATCTTGTGCCTTTCAAGTTCAGTTGAAGTATAATTCATAGAGTGAAATATAGAAAAATAGAGATTTTAATTTTTGAAAATGTAAACTTAGTTTAATTGCCTTTCTGCATCTTCCTGAATATAGAATACGATTACCAACTTTGTGATTGCACCCCCACCATGTCTGATGACTCTCATAACTTAAGAAATCAGCCAATCCAGAGACTTGCCCTGCTTCTAATATCCTGCCTTAAGAACCCACAGCTCAATGCATCAGCAGTAAAAGCTTGCTCTTACTTCCCCTATTGAATTGCCATTTTGGAATCGTCAGTGCGATCTGTTATTCCTTGAGGCAGTGGGTCATTAAAACTCAGTTTGTTAATATAAAAAACAGCCTACTTTATTCAAGAGGGCTTTTGTAAAACTGCAGTCTGATGAAACTGGAAGAAACTTGACCTCCTTTAAGGAAAGGAAACACTTGGAAAAGCCCATTATGTAAGTAACCACTCCTTCCAAAACATATATCTTTTTGGGGTAGGACCAGGTGGGCAATTCTCATTTAGGAAAATAGGGTCTAAGTTATAAGCAAAATGGGAATGTCATATCTCATGTAGACCAACAGAGGGTTTCAGCGGGAAAATCTCAAAATCTAAAATACATCTACTCTTAAGGGTACTTGAGGGAAAAGTTAATGGTAATTGGAGAATCTGAGAAACTCAGGGTCATTGCTCTCCTTTCCAAGGTACTTTTAATATCAACTCTCCCACTCCTCAGCAGAAGAAACTTAACCCAGTGCAATTTAGAAGGAGAACTTTAAAACACAGGAGGGAACATGGAACTCAGTAATTTTAGTGTGGGCGTGAAAGGGTCCTCTGGAAATACATGTGATTTTAAAAAGACCAGTGAGTTTAGGGTGGATCTTTAAGGAAGGCAAGGATCCCACCTGTGAGCCCCTCAAGAGTTTAAAGCCCTACTTCTCAGTATAAGGTGCATATAAATCACTTAGAAATCTTGTTAAAATGCAGATTCTTATCCACTGAGTCTTGAGTAAAACCTGAAATTTTTCATTTCTGATAAGCTTCCAAGTGATGTTCACACTCTCGGTCTGTGGTCCACACTATAAATAGCAAAGGGAGGGAGAGAGTTAAGATGGCGGAGGAGTGGGGGACCTCTTTTTCAGCCGGTTCCCTGAGTCAAGCTGGATAGGTACCAGGCCAGCCTGAACATCCACGGAATCAGCCTGAGACGCAGGAAGATACATCTGGATCTCTACAAATGAACACCTCCAGTGCTGAGTATTGAGGTACGAAGCGGGGAACTGTGAAACCGCGCACAGATATCGGAAGATAAATGGAAGGGGGAGGGAGCCACTGCGTTCAGGTGCTGGGAAGTGGTAGCCACATGTATGGGGAGCGGGGGGACTCGCGGACCGGCACCCATGAGACAGCAGACTGAGACCTTGAGCCGGGAGCACGCACCACCAGGCATCTCACAGAACTCCGGAATCCCAGTGCGCTCACTGGATCCAGACTGAGACCGGGAGCTCCAGGAGCGTGTGGGGCGGCTGGCGGCGTTAGAAACACAAAGGACAGAGATGCGCCGGCCCTGGAAGTGAGGGCTGGGACGCCAGGTGTGGGGCGCACATCCCAGGATGCTGCAGGGTTGAGCAGCACCAACGGTAACAGAGTTAAAGTGGCCAGAACATCAGTGGAGAATGGTCCGCGATCCCTCTGTTCTGAGACAGAGGCTGAAATTCGGCCCACTGCTGCTCTGACTCTCAGTAGAGGCACAGCAGAACACCAGGGAAAGCCGCCAGAGAACAAAAGCCTGGAAATACCGGCTCACAGTGTGCCCATCCCCATCCCCCCTCACAGGGGACACAGAGAATCTACCCAAACGGGGTTGCCTGAGCATCCGCACAGCAGGCCCCTCACCCAGAAGGCAGGCTGAAAAATCAAGAAGCCCACAACCCAGGGCGCCAGGGTGGCACAGTCATTGAGCGCCTGTCTTCAGATTAGGGCGTGATCCCGGCATTCCCGTAATTGGGCTCCTCCGCTGGGAGCCTGCTACTTCCTCTCCCATTCCCCTGCTTGTGTTCCCTCTCTCGCTGGTTGGCTCTCTGCCACATGAATAAATAAATAAAATCATTAAAGAAAAAGCCCACATCCCTAAGATCCCTATAAAACACGGGGCATGGCCTGGGACCCAGGCAATAATTTGGGCTCTGGACAACCCCGCAACCTCTCCTCATCAGAATGACGAAAGGAGAAGCCACCCCCAGCCCAGCAAAGGAAAGACAGTGAGTCTGTGGCCTCTGCCACAGAAATAATGGATATGGATGTAACCAAATTATCAGAAATGGAATTGAGAGTAACAATGGTCAAAATGATGAGTAGACTTGAAAAAAGTACTAACGAAAATGTTACTGAGAATATAGATTCCCTAAAGAAAAATGAGAGCGAATCTGACAGAAATTAAATATTCTATGAGCCAAATGCAGGCAAAACTAGAGGCTCTGATGGCCAGGGTCACCGAAGCAGACGAACGTATTAGCGAATTGGAGGATGGGTTAGTAGAGGAAAAAATGAAAATAGAAGCTGGACTTAAAAAAATCCCCACCCACAAATGTAGGTTACGGGAGATTACTGACTCAATGAAACGATCCAATGTCAGAATCATCGGCATCCCCGAGGGGGTGGAGAAAAACAGAGGTCTAGAAGAGATATTTGAAAAAATTGTAGCTGAAAACTTCCCTAATCTAGCGAGGGAAACAAACATTCATGTCCAAGAGGCAGAGAGGACCCCTCCCAAGCTCAACCACGACAAACCACACCACGTCACGTCATAGTGCAATTCGCAAATATTAGATCCAAGGATACAGTATTGAAAGCGGCCAGGGCAAAGAAATTTCTCACGTACCAAGGCAAAGGTATCAGGATTACGTCAGACCTGTCTACAA
>NC_048218.1:133866490-133937197 GCF_002007445.2 Ailuropoda melanoleuca | reverse complement strand
GGGGATTTGGATAGACTGGTGATGGGTAGTAAGGAGGGCACGTGTTGCATGGTGCACTGGGTCTTATATGCAACTAATGAAGCATTGAACTTTACATCGGAATCCGGGGATGTACTGTATGGTGACTAACATAATATAATAAAAAATCATTAAAAAAAAAAGGAGCACACTGAAAAATAAATAAATAAATAAATAAATAAATAAATAAATAAATAAATAGCAAAGGTCACATAGAATGTCTGCAAAGACATATTCAGCAGTAGCAGGAAGTGGTACCAGGAACTGTAGCCCCTGAACATCAACTGTTTAGGCTTCCTCTGGATTTATACAAGGAAGGATCTTTACAAAGTTTCTTTAGTGAGACTAAGGTTTCTAGGCCTCGCATGCATCCCACAGGCATGTTTTAGGGTTTTTTCCAGTTGTGTATTAAAATTGAAATTTATTTTGTATTCTGTAACTCTCAAAGTGGTTTTTTATAGATAAAAATATGATCCTGCTTACAATTTTAAACTTGGTGAGGAAAAAAAAGTCCCTGTTTATGAAGTCAGGGCATTGTCAATCTTTTCATTTCATGTTGTCAATCTTTTCCGGTGCCTACTTGCTAATCCCCCTGTAGGCTCCAGGCTAGCGTTGTGACTAACTAAGTATTTAATACAGAATGATGAAGAAGCGAAAGACGTCTTGTTCCCCTGAAGCAGAATGTAAATTCATTCCTAATGGAAATCATGGCTTTCAATCTCACAGTGCCTTAGTGAATTCATAAAACATCTTCAGCATGTCAGTATTTGAACGAGTGGAGGATGTATTTCTCACAATGACCCATCTATTTATCAGAAACACAGACTTAATCTTTTGCGTGGGATTTTTAATGTTTTTAATTTAATCTTTTTTTAATCACACATCTTTATGTATTTTATTTAAAAAAATTCTTTAGAAATAGTGCATTCATTTAACTGTATACTAATTTTCAGAAGGCTGTTCAGAGAGTGCAATTGCTATACAGTACTAAGCATAATAAACAAAAAATACACGTACCGGTTCAGCTCTCCCTAAACCCAAAGCTAAAGCATACGTTTTTCCTAAACAAAACAAGAATATTCTTTTTAATTAAGCCTCCATCTCCCTATGCAGGAGCAGAGGGCTTACTTTATATTCAGTTGAATCGCAGATGAAAACCAGTCCCCCAAAAGTTGCATTCCGCACCCAGAATTTCTGTGAAACTCTTGGGCTGGTATTTCAATTACCTGATAGAAAAACTTGCTAGAGATCCTCCAAAAAACTAACTTATCTTCTTAAATAATTTTTAAAATTATTAGCATTATTTGTTTCCAGGTAATGATTCCAGAGGATGCATATATAGTGAGACAATTGTTACTAAATATTTGATTTTATGATTTTAAATCATTCTCTTCATAAAGTTCTTTTACTTACAGTGTAGGACTTTCTTAAATTATTAACTACACTTAGCAGATATGTCTGATAATGTTCATATAGTTCGCCATTACATGAATGTATTTAGGTTGGATGTTTATGACTTTTTTTCTAATTTTCCTCTATCTTAGCTATAAATTTTTAGGGCTTGTTTCTGTGGTTCCTTCAAGGAGACATTTATGTGTTTCGCTTTTCTTCATTCTTCTACAGTATTGCTCAGTTGTTACCTTATTTTTTTTAATTTTATTTATTTATTTATTTGTCAGAGAGAGAGAGAGAGGGAGGGAGAGCATAAGCAGGGGGAGCAGCAGGCAGAGGGAGAAACAGACTCCCCGCTGAGCAGGGGACCAGACGCAAGGCTCCATCCCAGGACCCTGGGATCATGACCTGAGCTGAAGGCAGACGCTTAACCGACAGCCACCCAGGAGTTCCAGTTGTTACCTTAAAAACATTATTTCACTCACTTAAATATCTTCTAGAGCAGTGAAATGTGCTGTTTTGAACATTTTGTTTTAGAGTTATTAATTGTGTCTTTTAAAGCAATCTGGAGACTTCCTTCTTATTCTGTCCATGTATTTTAGAAGGCAGAAAAGATAACTTTATTACTGTGCCCTTTTTTTGTTTCAAGGACAGACTACGTCTGATGTATTTCAAAAGATACATGGAACTTTCCATTTTTATTCTAATTACCCTTTTTAATGATGTTTAATGTCGTCACTTACAGTGAGGCCATAAAACAGTATGCACGGAGGATACAGATGTTAATGACTGCTTCAAAAGAGTATAGTTTGGGGAATGTGCAGTATTGCAGACAGGAGTATTTTCCCATCTCCGAAGGGATTTTGAATGCAGCGGTACTCAGAGGAACTGCATCTATGATTTCGCTGAGTTTACCTCAAAGACATTTTTTGTTTTATCCTTTCTTTGTTTGCCAGGCAGCCTTCAAGCAACAAATTTACATGAGAAAACAATAGTGTACTGACTTTTAATTAAAACTTCACACCCAAATGCATTGGGATTTAATTTAAATATTTAATTGAAACACAATTTAAAAATGAAGATAAGAAAGAAGGAAGATGAAACTAAGTTATTGCATGACACTCTGATCTAACCATGACAAGTACACTGATGGGTCACTGTGCAGGGGGCTTTCCTCACCCATGGACCACTGATGTTTTCTTGCTAATGAGTAGCCCCTCCCCTGGATTTTGCAGGTACTAAAACTCAAGTCAACCAACATTGAAATCACAATCCCCTCATTCTCTTGTCTTTTCCATTGTGATGAAGGACACTGACATCCATCTAGTTGCCAAATCCTGAAGTCCCTATTTCTCCTATTCCTTTCTTCTCCTTCATCACCCAGTGTCCTTTATGAAGATGCCTCTGCTTACACAGGAACAGTGCTTATTGGCTGGGTAATCTGTTCCTTTTTCTACAGTTTGAGCAAGGAATTTAGAAGAATACAAAAAGTAGAGGAGTCACATCAATTCCAGAACACAATAGCAGAGATCCATGAACTCTTACTGCAGAGAGGGCACCAAGGTCACATTAGAGCCAGAGTTGCATTGAGTTCTGAATATTGTTGCAATATTCTATGAGGTATGGCAATTCTTGTCTGTTCCCTGAAAGTTGGATGTATGGTTTTTTTCCTCAGTCCCAATGAACTTGGCCACCAAATACAATTCCTGTTTTTACTGTTCCCACAATTACTTAAGAAAACCTGAGCAAGGCTCTCCTGCTAACAGCCAACACATAGATGATCTTAAACTATCCTATCAAAGCGTTATTGATAGACAGTGGTATCAAATGGGCATTAATGATTAAAAGCATGGATTTTGGATCGAGTCCTGGCTCTGCTACTTACCAGCTGGGTGGCCTTAGGCAGATTGCTTAACCTCTCTATTCTTCAGTTTCCTTATGTGTAAAATGATAATAGGGCTTAACTCTTGAGAATTCCTGATTTATACTACAGGACTTTTTTCCTTTTATTTTTTAATTTAAAAGAATATTAAATTATATTATGAATAGTTAATTTTTATATGCATTGCTATATTTTGGGAGATACATTTGTATATTAATTTTATTTTCTCCTAGCCTTGTCTGCAGATAAGAATTATTCTGGCACTTGAATACTATTGTGATGTCAGTCCAAGAAGTTGTTATGTGCCTATGTAATGAATGACCTTACATGGAGCAAGAATGCTTTGTATTCACCTCCTAATTTCCATGGTGTCTTTTTTTTTTTTTAAAGATTTTATTCATTTATGTGACAGAGAGACAGACAGCGAGAGAGGGAACACAGCAGGGGAGAGAGAGAGGAAGAAGCAGGCTCCCAGCTGAGGAGCCCGATGTGGGACTCGATCCCAGAATGCCGGGATCACGCCCTGAGCTGAAGGCAGACGCTTAACGACTGCGCTACCCAGGCGCCCCTCCATGGTTTATTTTTCTAAATGTAGATTTTGAAGATAATAGGTACTTGCAGGAGGACCGCACCCAAAACAATACACAGCATGAAAAAGATATTTTGTGTCATTTTTTCAAAGATCATTTATACATTTTTTTTCTTCCACATTAAAGCATGAATGCAGTGACATGTTCAAGTTTGGGGTAGTAAGGGCTGAAGTTTATTGTCCACTTTCATTTAAAAGATGAACTGTAATTCCTTTTTTGGTCCTGTCATTAACAAGCTTGTAACTGCTTGCTGAAAATAAATCTCTTTCCTTTCAGTGACATCCTGCAGCCAGCTCATAATGACTATTGCAAAAACCGGGATTGAAGTTTAGGAATTTGTAAGCCAGTTAACATCACACTGATGATTTGAACTTGGAAGTAGTGGGAATATTTACACCAAGGAAATCAATAAATGCCACAAATCAGGGATTTCTCCTCTTCTTTTTTTTTCAGAGAGCTGGGTTTTGAACTCCTACTAGCACACCACAGATACCATTCTTCCATCATATCATTTCCCCCCCATTTTGAAGCAGAATGACTCTTTTAAACCCCGGATTAATCCACTCAAACATTTGGCTGTGATATTTATTCCACAGCAACTGTAAAAAGATTTATGAGAGAAGCCCGGCATATTCCGTCCTTTGTAAAAAACAACAACATAAATCCTATCTGTCCAAAATATAGGCAGAGTAAAGAATGTTGCCCTGTCTTCCTTATCTCATCTGTCATCATAGGTAAAATTTCAAAGAAATCTTTTGAGAAAGTTGAATAGAATATTTATAAAGCCTTGTATTACAGGTTGTACTTAGCAACTTCAGTTTCAGAAAGAGTCGATTTTTATCCAAGAAAAAACAAGAATAATCTCTAAAGGAATATGCATAGAGATCACAGAGAACTTTTTAAATTTTGGCAAATATGCACATCAAAAAAGATTATCTTCTAATCTCATTCAAACCGCTTCTGAGAGAATTGTTAGTTCATCATCTGGCAGTGATATTTGGGTGTTCATAGAGAAATCTAGACCTATTCCACTTTATGTTTGATAAGGAGATTTCCCATTAATAAAAAATAAGCATAAGAGGTAGAGATAAATGTGCTTCTTGTACGAGTCTAAGATGTCCTCTCTATAGAGAGAATCCTGAAAAATAGTCTTCCCAAATGCAGAGCAAGAGATGGACTCATTATGTTAGACATGTGCTTTTATTTCTTTCTGGGGTAAATAGATGGTAATTGAATTACTCAGTTTTATGTTAAGTATACATTTAGCTCTCTCATACACTGCAGAACTATTTTCCAGAGTGGCTTGCGGTTTTTGCACTCCCACAAGCAGTATTTGAGACTTCTGGTGAGTCCCTGTCCTCATCCACACCTGGTATTGTCTGATTTTTTAAGTTTTGACATTCTAGTGAATCTGTGGCAATATCTCTTTGGAGTTTTAGTTTGCATTTCCCTGATGATGAGTGATGTTAAGCAGCTTTTCTTGTGCTTATTGTTTGCCTTCTCTTCTGCTCCCATTTTTTCCGCTACATGTACCTATCATGTGTTAGTGGATAAGTCACCCTCAGATGCAAAGCAGATGAAACTCACTGGATTGTTTTGACCAAAAAGGCACTTTCTTCAAAGAATTCCAAGAAAACTAAAGAAAAGCTGTACAATTGAGTTTAGGCAAAGAAGAATCCAGAACAGCTCTGGTATCTTTTAATATAAATGTACAAATAGATCTTCTCTTAGAGAGCTGGCAGTTAGGTGACTCAGTTCTACAGCTTTAATACATCACAGTACCAAATTCTGAATTTCTGGAAGACTCTAATTGCTTCCATTTGAATTAATATGTTCTTTATAACTTTTTACTTCTTAAATGCTTTTCTCCTAAATTATGGCAGAAAAAGTCATATTTGACACAATTTCCTTTCTTATGTTATAGTTTCTTCTCATTAGTCTGATCTTTTCTTAAAGAATAACTTCTCCTCATATTCAGCTTTATGTGGTGATGAGAAAGATTCTAAATGCACAGGGAAGGAAAGAGGATGAAAATCTGCCTCACATCCACTACTTTGATGATTTTTGTGGAGAAGAAAAGCAGACTGTCAAGGAGAATATTCTCACCTATAGCAGGTGGAGATTGAAGGT
Source organism: Ailuropoda melanoleuca (assembly GCF_002007445.2). Lineage (NCBI taxonomy): Eukaryota > Metazoa > Chordata > Mammalia > Carnivora > Ursidae > Ailuropoda > Ailuropoda melanoleuca. Next base: position 133,931,185 of record NC_048218.1, on the reverse strand, counting down.
GAAGCGGAGGGTGGGCCACAGAGGAGAACGTTATGCAAAGGACATGCTCACATCAGAGAAAGTGGACCCTGGACATCTGAGACAAAGAGAAATTCTTTGCCTACAGAGGCAAGTGTGGATGTGGACACATAAAAAAAATGTAGGTAGGTGATTGGGAGTTAAGAAACATCTTCCTTAATGATCTTACTTTTTGGTCAAGAATTTTGAAGCTGAGAAGAGAGGTGGTGGAACCTGAAGAAACAAAGAAAGAAAATAGCCTAGGTGAACAATAGCTATAAGAACCAAGAAAAATCTACACTTGCCACACAGTGTTGGATAGAGGCTCCAGGAGAGGCTGTAGTCCACAGGTTTATAGGAATATTACCTGCACAGTTTTGTGGTGCTTTCTATTAAACTCTAGTAATCTGAAGTACAGAGAGGACAGCAAGAAAATTAAAATGTCACCAAGGCTGTAAATTTTTTAGGAATTCACGGTGGAAGAAAAGGCTGAAGTGATTAAGAAGAAAAGGGCTAGCACGATCCACCATAGTGTTTTTTTCTAGAAGAGAAGAACGTAGAGCCTAGAGTGTGAAGCTTATTTGACCTCACTGTTCTTGGTATTTGCTTTTGCTTGTGTGCTGAAGTCCTTCACTTTTTTTTAAAAAAAAAGATTTGTTTATTTTTCAGAGAGAGAGAGAAAGAGAGAGCTCATGAGGGGGAGGGGGAGAGGGACAGGGAAAGAGAAACCCAAGCAGACTCCATGCTAAGTACAGAGCCTGACTCAGGGCCCAGTCTCACGGCCCTGAGATCATGATCTGAGCAGAAACCAAGAGTGGGTAGCTTAACCACACAACACAGGCACCTCAAGTCCTTCACTTTAAGAAAAGGATACATATTTGTGTCACTTGCTAATATTTCATTATGTTTAACACTGGTGCTGGTATTTCATGCACTGTAGAATCTATTATGTATTTATTATGTACCCATTGTGATGAAATATATTACTACTCTTATTGAATAATCATTCTAGAATATATTTCTAGAAAATAAGCTTTTGCCAAAATGCATGCCATAAAATCAATGTTTTAATGACCTAACCATTACTTTCTTTTCTATATCTTTACATGTAAAATGACTTTATCTTCAGACATATAAACACTTCTAACCAGTTTATCAAGCTTACACTGAGAAAATTACCTATAGAGAAGAAAGACTTTCTGAGAATCACTGTACTCGGAATCCAACCTTGCTATTTACTGTCTGTGTGATATAATTGTGTTTATTCTTATCTATAAAAATGAGATGATGATAATAGTACTAACTTCATAGAGCTCTGACAAAATTTAATGTAAGCAAAATTCTTAGAAATCAGTGCAAGAGAAACTCTATATGAAGATTTTCCTCCCTCCCTTCCTTCTTTCTCTTTTTCTTTCTTTCTTTCTTTCTTTCTTTCTTTCTTTCTTTCTTTCTTTCTTTCTCTTTCTTTCTTTCTTTCGTTCTTTCTACTCTTTCTTTTTCTTTCTTTCTTTCTTTCTTTCTTTCTTTCTTTCTTTCTTTCTTTCTTTCTTTCTTTCTTTCTAATTAAATTGATCTATGATGATAGCTTTCAAGATGACCCAGATCTCTCAGCTTCTTACAGTTCACTGAGTCAAAACTATTCCCCATTTCCTACTTAGGCTGAGTATGCTCTTGAGAGATAACAATGTTCCGGTCACATAATCGATGCTCTGTTTGCTCCTTTGCTCTGGATTCCTTCCTTTCCCCCACCTGGAAAACTTCTGTGCATCCTTCAATCCTTGCTCAGCTTCAGATATCACCTTGATAGTAAACTCTGTTTGACCCTTCCTGGTCCTGTATAGTTCTTAACATTTGATAAAAAGAAAATCTCTATCAGCATAAATCACACCATTTGGCAACTTTTGTCATGTATATATTTGTTTCCTCTACTATCATTGACAACTTCTGGGATAGAAGCTACATCTTTGTTTTATTCTTCCCTTCATATATATTACTTAGAATGTTTGTTCAGTAGATCAAAAATTTGGAGCAAGAAATAAAGAAGTAAAGGAGTCCATTAGGCAATCAAACATCTTTAAGGGAAACGTTTGATAACAAAAAATAAGAGTTAATATTTATTGAGTGCTTATGATGTGACATTTCCTGCCCCATGTGCTTTTCTCATTGTATCTTCCTAAGAACTCTATGATATGAGGGTTGGGCCAAGTTATGTGCGTGCGTTCAGAGCTAGTAAGCAGTGAAACTAACATTTGAGGCCAGGAAATCTGACTACAAAACTTGAGTAATTAACCTGATATCACTTTTTGTTATGTTGGTGATAAGTATAAAAGTCATTCTTGGATGTATATAACACGTATCTATATAAAACCTCAACTACATAGCGCATATAGATACAGATATATGCAAACATTGTGAATAATTTCCTCTTTTGTATTTTCTATTAATCCCTAGCATTATTTCCCTTAAGAATGGACTTGCTCTGATATAGTAATGAACACCTGCCTAGTCTACGTGTAATGAATGGTTAATTGCAATTTACTAATTTGCAGTGATTGATTGCTTTCTATATTAAATTAACTTTTGTGTTTACTCACTTTTTTAAAGATGACTTTGTGAGTCCCTGACATCAAGATCCATGCTTTAAAAAGATAATAATAAAAAAATAAAAAATTAAAATGAATAATGATGAGGACTTTCTTCATATTCACTTTCTTATCCCACATATTACTCATTCACTCATTTTTTCATTTGTTAATAAGTCTGACTAAAGCATTAATTAGGTTTCTAAATAGTGATCTAAACAATAGAAAAACTCAGAAATCATTAGTCAAAGTCCGTTTGTTTTTGTTACATATGTGGTTAAAAATAAATTTTTATTCCTAGAAATGTAATGCAAATGTATTATAGGAAAACATCATGTGCTGATGAACTCTTCTCTTAATAGATTCTAATCTAAACTTGGCACCCAGGAACCAGTGAGCTAAAACTGACTCGCACAGTTTTGGTTTAGTTTTGTTTTTATGTAAATTTGATATATTTGGCAACATTTAAAATTCAGGAGAATTCCTACAAACTCTAGTCCTTGCTTTCTTTTCTAAAAATCAGATCAGGCCACACTGAGACCATCCTTCTTCTAGGCAACAAGTCTCTCCCCCTGAGCAGTGATAACCCCTTAAGATCATTAATATGATCGTATTTCCCTTTGTCCTCCCCACTCATTCAGTTCAATCCAGCTCAATTCACTCGGTTCTATAACCTGCCCCATTCCTGCAGACATTCAGTTTTGTATCCGTTATTCAAGCTGACTTTATTTAATATGAGCACTACTAAATGGCATTTACAACTTATTATTCATAATTATTAGTTGTAATTATGTCATTATTCAATAACACTCTTTGTTTTCTCCTTCTTAAACTTTAAAATAAATGGTATAGAAGACACTAAAAGAGCTAAGCTGTTTTGACAAGCCCTGCAATATCTTTGGATTTTCATACCCGGGTCATAGTGCTTAATGAAAGTGACTAGTCATCCTTGACATGCTAAGAACCAGGGAGAAATGCAAGGAATAAATTACATGGCCTTCAGTTTGACAGCATCAATGTATCTTAAGGTTATAACTTTATAACTTCAATTTCTATTTTCAAGTGCAACAAAGAAAATGAAATCATGCATGAAGCTTCTAGAACAACAAAAGGAATTTTCTTGATCAAAGGAAACTTGGAAATGAGATATAATTATTGGAGAAAAATTGTTAAGTCTCAGGAAATAATTTTTATTACAAAAAGATATTCTTAGCATATTGAGTAGAAGTCATATATTTTATTAACATTTTAAATATAATGTTATTTAATTCAATATTCCCTAGTAGACAGGGCAATTACTATGACATTATCTTTGCATAGAAATACCATTTGTTTGTGAATTCATTAAATTTATGAATCTTGAATATTGGCTGTGTACACCATTCCAGGGAGAAGGTCTTCAATTAGTTCACAGTCAGCTCAAGGAAATGGACCCATCAACAAAAAATGTGATCAAGACTAACAAATGTTATTACAGGAAAACGACTTTGGTAGTTTCTATTGGTTAAGATCCAGTTTCAGAGATCAGAATTTGCTCTCACTAAAATAAGCAGCAAGAGATTTATTATGGACAAATAGGATAATTGGGAAATGGAGGCTCTTCCTTGAGCTTTCAGACATAATTCTTAGAGTTCCACCACAAAAGCAGGCTACCCTGGAAGCAACTGCCTCAGCTGTTGAACCAGGTGCTGCCTCCGTGGGCCAGTACAGCCAGGATGAAGGGTGATGGTATATTTTAAACGGTGACACTTGACCAAACTAGATGTGCATCTGGATACGACAGGTCAACAATATGGAGGAGAAACAGATTTTAAGAAGTCTTCCATTAAAAGCAGATTTGGAGAGAGAATGTTCAGTTTTGGAGCAGAGAAGGAGAGGCAGTGTTCAGGTTTGATTGTGTGGAGTTTGAGGAGCCTGTGAGGCACCCAACAGAAATGTCATGGAAGCAGTTGACTAGAAGCCTGAGGGAAGTTAGAGAACCAGATGGAAGTTTGGAAATTGAAGATAAAGGTGGTGAACCTAGTTAAGTGTGGTTAAAGGAAGAGGAGAGAGGGGGTCTCTGGCACCAACCACATTTAGAGAGCAGGTAGTAAAGGCAGAAATCCAGTGACATTGGTTGAGAAGCAAGCTCTAGAATGCAGAAGGATAGATAAAAACTTCTTTTTTTAAAAAATAAGCAATACATGAGAGTGGCAACCTCTTTGAATGCTACAAAGAGGTCAAATAAATCATGAAGGCTGTCGATTGTTTCAATTGTGGATTGCAGCATTGGCAAACCACAACTGCTTTGAAGTGAATGCTGCCTTGGGAGCAAAAAGGCAGAAAGTAGATTGCAGTGGATTGAGGAGTGGTGGGTAATGAATCAGAGTCAGGAAGCAAAAATATACTCTTCTAAAACGCTTACCCATTAGGGTAAGACCTAAGATATCCCGAGAGCCAGAAAAAAAAGATTAAAACAAAACAAAAAAAAAGCTTTACTTCTCTTTCTTTTAATTTATTAAACAAGAAGATAAATGAGTATATTTATATGCAGAAAAGAAAGATCACAGAGAAAGATGAAAGTAGAAGAAAGAGAAAAAACATAAATACTTGATAAAGCAACCTCTTCAATGTTTGGGATGATGAGCCTTGGAAGTAGTAACTTTTCCCCATAAGACTGTAGGAAAAAGAGAAAGAAGTGTCAGATATCGGTATTTTGTTGTAGGGGAAGAAGGTCAAAGTCACAGTTGAAAGCCTCAAATCTTTGAGAAGTAGGATATTGACAATCCTTCAGTAGCTGTGACTTGTAGTCACTGAGGAAGCATGGTGAAGACTGTCCTGGCCTGCAGAATCTTGGTCTCTCTCTCTCTCTCTCTTTTTTAAGATTTTATTTATTTATTTGACAAAGAGAGACACAGGCAGCGAGAGAGGGAACGAAAGCAGGGGAAGTGGGAGAGAAAGAAGCAGGCTCCCAGCGGAGCAGGGAGCCTGATGTGGGGCTCGAACCCAGGATCCCGGGATCACGCCCTGAGCCAAAGGCAGACGCTTAATGACTGAGCCACCCAGGCACCCCTGGTCTCTCTCTTGAGATGTATATCTACTATCTGGCATAGAGAATGTGTCCTATCACACTGCCACAGCATAGGTCAGTTTCACACAAAAAAAAGTATGATTGGCCCAAATCCCTCTTCATTTTGTAAGATCTTTCACTGTTTCATTAACCTTTTCTTCTCTCCTGTAAGAACCAATATCTAAAGTGAGACTTATGGGCCATGGTCAAGAGCATCTAAAAAAGTAAGCACTTTGTGTTGGATTTCAGGAACTCACGTGATTATTTTAATTTCCTCTTTGAACCCTACTTATGTTGAGGTATGCTTTTGAAAAGACCCATTCAAATTAGTCCTTTTCAAAACTGTGGTACTAGGGATGCCTGAGTGGCTCAGTTAGTTAAGCATCTGTTCTCAGCTCAGGTTGTGATCCCGGAGTCCTGGGATCGAGTCCCCGTTGGGCTCCTTGCTCAGCAGGGAGCCTGCTTCTCCTTCTCCCTCTGCCTGCTACTCCCCTTGCTCATGCTCTCTCTATGACAAATAAATAAATAAATGAATGAATAAATCTTTAAAAATATTCTGATACTAGTACTATTGTTAGAAACCATAATTGTACTTCATGAAGTTGCATATCCATGGATGAATAATAGGCCAACACTAACTTGTATAAAGCCTATATAGCAAATATGCTAAGTTTTAAAAAAAAAATCCCAACTCTATGCTTTAACAGGAAAGACAATAAAAATTATAGAGAGAATGGAATATGGGATGCTATTAGAGGATACGGTGAAGCAGATTTGAGATATTCAATGTCAGACCCCTAGATGGGACTTCATATAATCTTCATCTTACCTATCCCCACCCACCCTTATTTTAAGTTCCCTTGATGGATACTTGTGCATTTCCTGCAAAAAAAGAAAACAGCATTAATATTCAGGTTGTAAGAAATATAACAGCATCTTTGGAAACCTGATGTGGGGAATGGGAAAAGAAAGTGACTCAAGACAGACAGAGTAGTTGTGGAACAGCAGTAAGGAAAGGCAAGAGTAGGGGTGCATATGTTCTATAATTTTTCTCTAGCATCTTACAACATCACTACAAACTATACAAGTGGTCTTTAAAAATATTTTGAAAGCAGTGTTGATTACATGTATTAAATGTGGTTAGATTTTCAACATACTATGAAAAATTATTTTAGAGACAGAATCTCTAAAATTTATTTTTGAGACTCTGTCTTTATTCAAAATACCAACCTGATGTTTCAAATAAGCTGTTCTGTTTATTGGTTAAAAATATATTGTACACATCATTGAGGAGCTATTTATACTCTTACAATTGTTGTGTTAACCATGTAGGCACTCAAATCTTGCCATTCACAATCTCTGGAAACAAAAATGGAATCAATATAAAAAAACAAAGGAAAAGAACAAAGGAAAGAGTTGTACGAAATCAAACAAATGAAAAAAGAATGTAGAGCTCTTAATACCTCAACAACATGTGCTTAGGAGATCATAAATATTTTAAGAAATAGTAGTTGAGAGCAGAAAAATTGACAAAAACCAAGATGTATTTATCCACAAGCTGTTAAATGATCATTTCCTGGGTTTTAAGCATCTTGTCCTCTCTGTATCTACCTTATGTTTAACACACTCTGGTAGAAACCTCATATTCTCACTGGAAACAGTTTCTTGAGAATAGTTTAACCTTTAAAAACATATATGTGTGTGTGTGTGTGTTCTATATTTATATTTAAAATATTGATTCATCTTGGGGCTCCTGAGTAGCTTAGGTGGTTAAGCATCGAACTCTTGATTTCAGCTCAGGTCATGGTCTCAGGGTCATTTGATTGAGCCCCACATCAGGCTCTGTGCTAGTGTGGAGCTTGCCTAAGATTCTCTCTCTCCCCTTCTCTCTCTGCCTCTCCCACATGCACACTTTCTCTCTCTAAAACAAACAATAATAAAAATAAAATAAAATATTGATTCATTTTTTCTCAAAATACAGAAGAAACTGTAAAATAGCCTCTATCCTTAATACCCTCTATTTATTGAGGAATAATTGGGAATAATGGATAAATAAAATTATATATATTTGAAATATACTAGGTGATGATTTGATATAGATATACACTGTGGAACGATTACAAATATCAGGATAATTAACACATCCATCACCTCACATAGTGTGTGTGTGTATGTGTGTGTGTGTGTGTGTGTGTGTGTGTGTTTGGTGAGAATGTTTAAGATCTCCTCTAAGTAATTTTGAAGTACACACTACCACATCCTTACCACCCTCCTGACTGCTATGACAAAGACATTTAGTGACAAAAAATGTAAAGTATTAGATAATGTTAGAAAATCTTTATTTTTCAGAAAATTGCAAAATTCTTACCACCTATCCCTCTCCTCACAACACCCACTATTAACAGTTTATTGTGATTCCCCTCACCAAAACATACATTTATTCATATACTTCCAGTTAGTAATAAATTTACTTTTACAAAAGGGATCTTAACATACTATTCTGCATCTTTCTTTTTTCCATTAAAATAGATCTTCGAGATCTTTTCCTGCTAGTACTTAATATCAATATTTCCGTATTTATCATGGCAGAGCATACCATTATATTATATATTATAATGTATTAATCTGTCCCCTTTTGATGTACAACATTTTGGTTGTTTTTAGCATTTGCTCTTTTAAAAATTTCTGCACTTAATATCCTTGTACATAAATTTGGACAAATTGATAGATTAAATTTCTAGCAGTGGGCCAAAGGTGTAAGCATTTTAAATTTTGACAGATATTGTGAAATTGTCCTCCAGAAAGGATGGAACAATTTATATTCCCAGCAGCAATATATGAAACAGACCACTTATCCACACCCTGGCCTGCACTGAAGAAATAAAGTGTTTTAAGTCTTGTAAATTTAATAGGAGAAGAATATGTTTTTTCATAATTGAAGTTCTTCCACTGCTACTTAGATTGAACATCATTTGCATACATTTTACTGTCATTTGTATTTTTTTGAGGACACCTTGTTTTTCTTAAAAAACTGGTTTGAGCAAAGGAAAAAAAGGAGAGAGAGAGAATGACAAACGAAGAAACGACTCTTTTTTTAAAATTTAATTTTATTTAAATTCAATTAATTAATATATATTGTATTATTAGTTTCAGAGGTAGAGTTTGGTGCTTCCTCAGTTGTATATAACACCCAGGGTTCATTACATCATGTGCCCTCCTTAATGTCCATCACCCACCACTCCCGCCCCTCCAGCAATCCTGAGTTTGTTTTCTATAGTTAAGAGTCTCTTAGGGTTTGTCTCCCTCTCTGATTTCATCTTATTCTATTTTCCCTCCTCTCCCCTATGATCCTCTGTTTTGTTTCTTAAAGTCCACATATGAGTGACATCATATGATAATTGCCTTTCTCTGACTTATTTCTCTTAGCATAATACCATCTAGTTCCATTCATGTCATTGCAAATGGCAAGATTTCATTTTTTTGATGGCTGAATAATATTACATTGTATATATACCACATCTTCTTTATCTTGATGGACACCTGGGCTCCAATGTTTATAGCAGCAATGTCCACTATAGCCAAACTATAGAAAGAGCCAAGAAATGACTCTTAACTCTAGAAAACAAACTGAGGGTGGCTGGAGGGCAGATTGGGGGAGGGTGGTGGGGACAGGTGAAGCAGGTGATGGGGATTAAAAAGTGCACTTGTCATGATGAGCGCTAGGTGATGTATGAATTTGTTGAAACACTATATTATACTCCTGAAACTAAAATAACAGTCTGTTGTCTATACTGAAATTAAAGTAAAAAACAATTTAAAAACTGTTTATTGTTTCTTACTGATTCACATAAGCTTTTTGTAAATTAAGAAAAGTACCCTATTGTTGTATGCATAATTTTTGTCAGCTTATAATTTTTCAGTTTTGTTTTTGGAATGTATCTATTGTCATCCAGAAGTTTTTTTGTTGTTGTTAATTTTGTAAGGTCAAATTTTCCAATCTTTTAATTAATAGCTATTCCAAAAGCCTCTCAATGTTCCAGTTTTATGAATAGATTCATTTATACTTTCCTCAGTTTTATTAATCACCTCAGTGTTTTTTTTTTTTAAGTTTCAATCCTTTGAGCCTTTGGGAATATATCTTTTTTTGTTATTTGTTCCAATTAGCAGTATTTCCATACCACTTACTGAATAATAATTTTTGGTACTTGAAAATTTGATATGCCACAATTATCATCAATCTAATGCCCCTAGGTGCTTGGATCTATGTGTTAAAGAAAAAGAAAGTCTGTTTCATTGCCTTGACTCTTTTTTTTTTTTCTTGGATCCTACTGCCTTAGGTATTGTTAGTAAGAATACAAAAGTTTTACCTGGTGACTTTGCTTTGAAACACTTTATTTATTCAATTGATTTTTTTTATTATGATTCCTTAGAGGTAAACAGAGGTGGAAAATACTTGACTTTCTCTGGCAACCTGTTTATGTCACCTCATTGAATTGTTTGATTCCTAGCCATAATTCTTCTATGCAGGTATTAATTATCCAATATCACAGATGAAAAAAAAATCAGCTTCAAAGAGGTCAAGTATCTTGTATAAAGTCACGTTACTACCAAGAGGCAGGGCTGAGATTCAAACCTGTATGTGTCTGCCCCTAAAGTCTACACTTCTCCCACAACCCTAGGGTTTCAAAATCTCGTGTGAGATATAGGGTCAAGGGCATACAGGGACAGGGTCACCTTCTAGCATTAAGCATCACATAGAGAGTTGGAATATGAGGAAGAATGTTAAATATTAGAAGGGTGGTAGGAGTAACCAGCATGGAATTCCTAAATCTCTTAGAGACTATTTAGGTTGGTGTATAGGGTATTTAAAGGAGCTTAGAGAGAAAAAAAACCAAAACTCAAAATGGAGTTTGAGTCAGGTGGTAGAGAGCTTTGATTACCTGGCTAGAGAGATTGTGTTGTATTTATGGTCTCTATTAGAAGGAAAGTTTTTCCTTCTCTGCAATTGTGAATGCTCTTTTAATTTGACTAGGGCAAAGGTCGGCAAAGTTTCTCCTGCAGGGCAATTTCAACCAGCCCATTTTTGTTGCTGTTGTAAATAACTCTTAGGGAAACATAGCCACCCCCATTGGTTGACATATTGTCTGTGGCTGCTTTTGTGGTACAATGCAGAGTTGAATAGTTGCATAGAACCTGAAAAGCCTAAAACTCTGTTCCCTGTAGAAAAAGCTTGATAACCCTTACATTAGGATATTTTCTCAAAATATCACTAGAGCTGACCTGTACAAAGAGATCAATTTTGTTTATATGAATAAAATGTTAGGAAAGGATTTTCAACATTGATTCCACATTGATTATTTGATTCTCCAACTCGTGTCACCATCTAAAAATGCTTGAGGCATCTTTATCCTAAAACTGATCTTTTTTTAATTTTGTTTTTGTGTAATGACACAACTTAAATCATTTGACGTATTCAGAAAAATAAATAAAAAAGATCCATCTAGGGGCGCCTGGGTGGCACAGCGGTTGAGCGTCTGCCTTCGGCTCAGGGCGTGGTCCTGGCGTTGTGGGATCGAGCCCCACATCAGGCTCCTCCTCTATGAGCCTGCTTCTTCCTCTCCCACTCCCCCTGCTTGTGTTCCCTCTCTCGCTGGCTGTCTCTATCTCTGTCAAATAAATAAAATCTTTAAAAAAAAAAAAAAAAAAAGATCCATCTAAACACAAATTGATCAGTGATATTGTTTATAAGGCCTGGATGTGTCATAAAATACCCTGAAAACCGCTTTTTTTCAAATTTTACACTAATACAAAAAAATTTTAGAAATAATCCAAGGGATAGATCAAGAATAAGAAACCCAGCATCTAATGTAAGGAAATAATATTGCCTATACTATGTAAATTATGTTACTTTTGTTCAACAGGAGGAGGCCAAATGGACTTTAATGGTACTGATTATTTATTTGAATTTTCATTATTAAAACACTTGAGTCATTAGCTAATTAGTGTAAAGTGCATTCGTGAGATGTAGGAGAGGAAAAATGTTGCTGGAGTGCATCAAGAGTGATGTGGTTCCAAGAGCCGACTGAGCTCTTAGCAGCTTCTGCCTCTTCAGCTCCTTGACTGGCAACCACATCCTGGGGTGCTCAGAGCCTCTCCTCCAAATGTCACTTTCCTGCTGAATGACATCTTCCTTCCAAACGTGTAGAGTTTGAGTTGTTTCTAAATCAACTGTGGATAATTTGTAGGAAATGTGAACACTACAATGTTGGTGTTGTTTTAAATTGATATGGAGCAAAGATTAATGATATGCTTCTAATCAAGATAGAAAATGACTTCCTATAATTATCTACTTTAAGAATGAAGTTCCATATTTAAAGGAGAACTAGATATCTTATCCGTGCTCTAGACTTAACCTTGGTACTATTGATATCAGAGCCAAACGCTTCTTGTTTGTGGGGCTGTCCTGTACATTGTATGATGTTTTCCAGCATCCTTGGCCTCTACCCATTGGATGGCAGCAACCACCCCTATCCCCCTCCCCAGCAGTGATGAAAAAAAATGTTTCCAGACATTGTCAAAAGTCCCTTGCAGGGCAAAGTTGGCCCTGGTTAAGAACCACTACCAGGACAAAGATGTGTGACACGCTGTGTGAGAACATGTGTACCTCATCATCTAGTTAATAACCAAAACCACAGTTTTGACAGGCAGCCTGCTGCTTTTAGATGTGCACTTTTTCTTGAGAATTATATGTATTTATTAATCTTTTGTGGGGAAGAAATATGAAGACTCATATGCTTAATCTTCAAATTAAACTATCTTCATCACTAGGCTGCCATTTACTAGCTGTATGACTTGATAAATGACCTCTAGGAGCCTCAAATTCCTCGTATTGGGAATAATTTATGTAAAGTATTTAGCCCTGTGCCTGATATCTAACAAGTCATTAATAAGTCCTGGGTTTTTATGATCATTTTAAATTGCATTATGATTATTTTTTCCTTCCTCATGGAAAGATTTTATATTTCCATTCCATGTATGTCTTGTATGATTTTCTTTAGCCAATAAATTATGAGCAAAAGTTGCCACTTTCAAGAAGCTTTAAGAACAATTGCATGGTTCTACCACCTCTCCCCTGGCTCTCTCTTGAGACCAGGAATGTCTCAGGGGCTGTTCCTTCAGCCTGAGGCCTGGAATGAAGACAACATGGAGCAAGACCACAGCCAACCTGTGGCAGACATCTAACTTGAGCTGGAAATTAACTTTGGTTGTCCAGAATGAAGACACACTAAATTGTGTGTGTGTGTGTGTGTGCGCATGTGCGTGTACTTTTTTTTTTAAGTCAGCCTAACTTGGCCTGAGCTAATTGATAAACTAATTTATCAAACATTTCTTGAATGCTTATCATATACCTGACATGATATTATGGATAAAGAGATTAGTGAACCCTGCCATGATTTTTTAGAATATAGATTCTACTGATAGAGAAGGAAAAAAATTATGGAACATAATGAAAATAACTGAACTGAATGTGATGGAGGCTGTCTTTGTTAGGGAAAGGGAAGTGTCTCCTCAAGTTCAAACACAAGGTCAACTAGTTTGCTACTACAGAGGGCAGAAGAAGAATCAGGCTAAAGGAAGTATGAGGCAGAGAAGCATGCAAACAAAGAGCATTTTCCTTTAATGGTGAAGAGTTAGGAGGAGACAGAATATGCAGTGCGTGAAGACGGGAGGAGGGGGCACCTGAGTGGTGCAGCAGGTTAAGTGTCAGACTCTTGGTTTTGGCTCAGGTCCTGATCTCAGGGTCCTGAAATCAAGCCCTGCATCCGGGCTCTGTGCTCAACACAGAGTCTGCCTGAGTTTGTCTCTCCGTCTCCCTCTGCCCCTCCCCACCATGTTCTCTCTCTCTCTCTCTCTCAAATTAATTAATTAATTAATTCAGGAGAGGAAGATGCCATAGATAGTCTATACAAATAGTGATGATGATGTTTTGAAATTTGGGATTTATCTTTTTAGACAAAAGGAAACCATCGAACATTTTAATCAGCAGAATAATAATATCTTATATTATTCACTCTATCATTGACTGTCCATACTTACTGCCTATTTAGAAGATTTTAATGGCCTTGTAACATTATTTAAAGATGTGGATCTGTGGGGCACCTGGGTGGCTCAGTCGTTAAGCGTCTGCCTTTGGCTCAGGTCATGATCCCAGGGTCCTGGGATCAAGCCCCGCATCAGGCTCCCTGCTCAGTAGGAAGCCTGCTTCTCCCTCTCCCATTCCCTCTGCTGGTGTTCCCTCTCTCGCTGTCTCTCTCTGTCCAATAAATAAATAAAATCTTTAAAAAAAAAAGATGTGGATCTGAGTTTAGATGTCTGATTTCTCAGAACAAACTCAATGGATGTTTTTCCAATAAGCTAACATTCAACTTTTCTAATATTGAATTTATTACTTTGAGAGGTGTGATCCTAAAAGTACAGCAACTTAGGGAATTACTGCTTACTGAAGAGCATTAGGTTTTCCTTCTTGTTGAAATATTGCCAGTGACAGTGTACTAAGGTACTGTTTCAGAGAGAAAGATGACAGGGAAAAATAATAGTAATAATAAAAGCACAACAGTGAGCAAGTCCAAAATAGAAATAGAAACTTGTCATTGGAAAGGATTCTGGAAATGGTAGACTCATTTCTTCTTTATTTGAATTCTGTTTGGGATTCATAAGGAAATACCATTTTTCCTGTGGGTCTGAGTAAATCTATTCCATTGATGATAATGCCATCTTTTATGGATTTCCTGAAAGCTGTTTATTGCTACAGAACACATTCCTAACTGATAAATTAGGACACTAGGCCTTTCCAACAATTGTGTAGCCATCATCATCATCATCATCATCATACTATTATTATTATATATCAGGTGGCTCTGGTCTCATGACTACACTCTAAGATACGGTCTCATCAATTGTAACCATGATACACGGCCACACTCAACTGCAAAGGGATACAGAGAAAATGAATTTTAGGCTTTATAACCTCTGTACCCTCTATGGCTACTCTGTCCAGTTTTGTGGCCATGAGCCACAAGATTCAAATTTAAATCGATTAAATTTAAATAAAATTTAAAGTTGAGTTCCTGGCTCTTGGTAGGCACATTTCAAGAGTTGGGAGCTACATGTGCCTGGTGGCTAACGTATTACATGGTGCAGCAGATATGGAACATTTCCGTCAACACAGAATATTCTGTTAAAAAGTCCTGATCTATAGTAAAGACATGCAAGAGGGATAAGGTTCCACCAAACTTCCATCGTGCCTCACAGTGTCTAACATAGAGAAGATCCATGTTCAAGGGTTCCTTTAAAAAGCTAATAGTTATCTATTTCTGTTGTAACCCAAATCTTTTATCTCCTTACTGATTAACATTCTGTATTTAGAATGGGGAAGATAGCAAATAATGAGTAAGTTAAAAATAGTGACTGTATAAGTTTGTCTAAAATTCAGTGGAATCACCTACAAACTTTAGTCCTCTACTACTACAAAATTCAAGGAAAGGCAGAAAATAAACAAGACAGCAGCCTCTCAGAGATTTAATGCCACTTTCTGTGCCAGCCATTCTATAAAATATTAATGAGGACATTTGCTGTAATAAATGTTAATACATTCTCTTGAACGTGTGAACACCGGCAGATGATTCTTTCTAGTGACATTCAGTAGTAGGAAGAGTTTATTAAAACAATATATTAATTTTCAGGAAGATAAAAATAATACTTAAGTTCATATCTGCTGTTTTTAATAGTTTCCTACTGATTTTTTTTAAATTGGAAGAAGGTAATATTTTGCAGCAGAAAATGTTTGAAACCAGGGACCAAAACCCTGGGTCCATAAAATGCCTAAATTTTGCTCTCTCTTATTCATGATAACATTACTAGAATCAGGAAAGGTTAACAGGCATCTGTGGACTTCCATATATGAATGAAGGACATACCAACCCACACCCAGTCACTTAGTGGACATGATTTAAAATCTAGCATCACTCAATATGTGATAGTGAGAGAGAGTTCAAGAAAGTTTCTGACATACTAAAAGGCGACTCTGTGCATAGAAAAAAAAATCCTCATTTCTATACATAGAAAAAAGAACCCTCATTTGAGAAATAATTGAATGGATACTGTCTTTTCTGATCTGTTGATGTAGCAACTGTGGTCTGTATGTTATTTTTGTGATATTTCTTGGACCACTCAAAAATGAGAGCATAATTTTGAAATTTATTTTAATCTCTAAATCATGTAACTGTTGATATGTAGGTAACTGTTAGGATTTTTGCAAACACTAAATTTTCCTTTTGCAAGGTTGATGATTTTGTTTGATATTTCCAGTTATGGTCATAACAATATAAAATTAACTTCTTGGAAATTAGGTAGTGAAAGTAGAGAGAAATGCTCTCTAGCAACCTAGAGTAGGATTCAGAATGCTAAACCAGTGATTCCCATAATGTTATAATGGCCTGCCAAGAATATTATTGAAAGTCCTTTGCCTTATATGACCCAACTTATCTATTCAACAAATATTTATGGAATACCTTCCTCAGGCAAATCTTTGTATTGCCTAGTTTGAGGGGCCACAGAAAAGTTAAAAACACAAAACAATTCAACAGTTGGTTTGCAGTCCATAGAAGAGTCATTTTATTCTGACAGCTTATTAGAATCACCTGGGAAGCAACTCAGTGTTTCCTCCAAAATTTGTTTGTTGAAGTTTTAGCCCCCAATGTGATGGCATTTGGAGCTAGGGTTTTGGGGAGGTAATTAGGGTTATGCGACGTCATGATGTCAGGATCCTCATAACGGGATTGGTACCCTTAAATGAAGAGACAGCACAGAGCTTGGTTGGTTTTTTTCCCCTCCCTCCCCCAGAGTGTGCACACGTGGTTAAGTCACATGAGTACAAAGCAAGATTAAGTTATAAGTCAAGCGCAGAGGCCTCAAAAGAAGTGCCTCTTCATTTTGCATTTCCCAACTTCCAGAACGGTAAGAAATATTTTTTTTTTGCTTGTTTAAAGTATCTAGATTATTGTATTTTGTTATGGCAGCCAGAGGGAGTAATATAGAAGCTAAAAGATATATAAAAAATAAATTACAAAATCTCCTACCTAGTCCTGCTTTAAGATGTTTGTGTTGGTTTTGTCTTGTTCTCAGGGCATTGGTATTTTATTGAAAGCCTTTCAGGTGAATTTACTCTGCAGCCAGCTTTTCTTTCGTTCAGAAGTATTTTCCAAGGGAAGGAGTCTCAATGTTTGTTTGTTTGCTTTTCCGCCCATGCACTCCTGGTATCTATAACCCTACCCACAAAAACCTCTCTCAGTGAGAATTTCACTGTGTAAGGAAAGCAGTGAGCGCAGCTTGCAAAGCTTTAAGAAAGCTGCTCGGAATGATGTCTTATTTTTTCTCTACTTGCATTGAGAATTACTGTGTACGATAAAGAGCTGTTAGGATAGAAGAGAAAGAAATTATTTTCATGAGCTTTTTGAGACAATTCTGTTTGGGGTTTTTTGGGGGAGTGTGTGCGTGTGTGTGTGCACGTGCAGGTGCTCAGGTGATACAAATTGACCTAGTGATTAGTGAAAGGCAAACGTACTTTCTACATGGACACCCTTCATTTCCCCCGTGTTTTGAAATCAGATGAAGTGGAATTTTGGGGAGAGTCGTGGGAGAGCAAGGTAGGAAACGTGACATTTCTCAGAAGGTACGCTGTCTCAGCCTGCACAATGCTTTCCCTTTTGGGAAGTCCCACAAACCTTTGCAGAACTTTTCAAGGAGAGTGGGTGATCCTAGCCCCCAGGTGGGAGCTTATACAGGAATTTGGGGTGATTGAGTAGACCTTTTCAGTCATAGCATTGTAAAGTCTGGACTTAAAATTTGAGTCATTTACATCTTTGCGTGGGTTTAAACTACTGAGCCATTAGTGTTACCCATAATTTAGAAATAAAAGTTCCAAATAGTCCTTAAATTTGTATGGAACCAGAAAAGGCCCCGAATCTCCAAGGAACTGTTGAAAAGGAAAAACAAAGCTGGGGGCATCACAATGCCGGATTTCGAGCTGTACTACAAAGCTGTGATCACAAAGACAGCATGGTACTGGCACAAAAACAGACACATGGACCAATGGAACAGAATAGAGAACCCAGAAATGGACCCTCGGCTCTTTGGGCAACTAATCTTTGATAAAGCAGGAAAAAACATCCGGTGGAAAAAAGACAGTCTCTTCAATAAATGGTGCTGGGAAAATTGGACAGCTACATGCAAAAGAATGAAACTTGACCACTCTCTCACACCATACACAAAAATAAACTCCAAATGGATGAAAGACCTCAATGTGAGACAGGAATCCATCAAAATTCTAGAGGAGAACATAGGCAACAACTTCTATGACATCGGCCAGAGCAACCTTTTTCACGACACATCTCCAAAGGCAAGAGAAATAAAAGATAAAATGAACTTATGGGACTTTATCAGGATAAAGAGCTTCTGCACAGCCAAGGAAACAGTCAAAAAAACTAAGAGACAGCCCACGGAATGGGAGAATATATTTGCAAAGGACACCACAGATAAAGGACTGGTATCCAAGATCTACAAAGAACTTCTCAAACTCAATACACGAGAAACAAATAAACAAATCATAAAATGGGCAGAAGATATGAACAGACACTTTTCCAATGAAGACATACAAATGGCTAACAGACACATGAAAAAATGTTCAAAATCATTAGCCATCAGGGAAATTCAAATCAAAACCACACTGAGATACCACCTTACGCCAGTTAGAATGGCAAAGATAGACAAGGCAAGAAACAACAATTGTTGGAGAGGATGTGGAGAAAGGGGATCCCTCCTACATTGTTGGTGGGAATGCAAGTTGGTACAGCCACTCTGGAAAACAGTGTGGAGGTCCCTTAAAAAGTTAAAAATTGAACTACCCTATGACCCAGCCATTGCACTACTGGGTGTTTACCCCAAAGATACAGACGTAGTAAAGAGAAGGGCCATATGCACCCCAATGTTCATAGCTGCATTGTCCACAATAGCCAAATCATGGAAGGAGCCGAGATGCCCTTCAACAGATGACTGGATTAAGAAGCTGTGGTCCATATATACAATGGAATATTACTCAGCTATCAGAAAGAACGAATTCTCAACATTTGCTGCAACATGGACGGCACTGGAGGAGATAATGCTAAGTGAAATAAGTCAAGCAGAGAAAGACAATTATCATATGATTTCTCTCATCTATGGAACATAAGAACTAGGATGATCGGTAGGGGAAGAAAGGGATAAAGAAAAGGGGGGTAATCAGAAGGGGGAATGAAACATGAGAGACTATGGACTATGAGAAACAAACTGAAGACTTCAGAGGGGAGGGGGTGGGGGAATGGGATAGACTGGTGATGGGTAGTAAGGAGGGCACGTATTGCATGGTGCACTGGGTGTTATACGCAACTAAAAGCATCAAACTTTACATCGGAATCTGGGGATGTACTGTATGGTGATTAACATAATATAATAAAATAAAAAATAAAAAATAAAAAAAAAGAAATAAAAGTTCCCACTGAAGGGGTTTTAGTGTTGGGGGTTAGTGAGGAAGGCAATATAGTCTTTTCCCCCACCCTCTCCTAATAATTTAAAATCATACTGTACACATAATTGGAAAAGCAAAATAACATTCTTCCCCACACGCGAGCAATTCTTAGCAGGGCAGGATGGTACTTTCCTAGGGAGTGTTATCACGTCAATACAAGAAACCATTTCAAAGCTTTGAATCTGGAGAGGATACAGGGAGGTAAGAGCTGATGGGGCACTACCAAAAACTGCATTACAGAATGGGATAAAGCTGCCGCTCTTGCAGATTTTGATTGCTTTTGAGTCTCTTCATTTGCTAACTTTGAGGGGGGGAGGAGGAAAGATAATGATTAATGAAAGAGAGTGGCCACACTTGGTGCAAGGTAACATAAGAGCAGCGGTTTTCAAAGGGGGGTGGAGGGGTCAGTTGCATCAGCATCACCTTTAACTCTTAAGAAATGCTAATGACTTGCACACATCCTGTCTGAAGGAATCAGCAGCTCTTGGGGTGGATCTGGTAGTTCCCGCTTAAACACCACCCTGCAGTTGATTTGGATGCTGACTCCAATGTGAGAACCATTGCTTTAAAATAGCATCAGCTGTGGCGCCTGAGGGCTCAGTCAGACTCTTGATCTCAGCTCAGTTCTCAATCTAAGGGTCATGAGTTTGAGCCCCTTGTTGGGCTCCATGCTTGGCCTGGAGCCTACTTAAAAAAAAAAATCTCAACTGTGGGAAGGTGGAACAGTTGATATAGAAACAAATATTTCACGTAAAATGAACGCTTAAAAATAAGAGGAGCAAAGATAATAAGCCTGCAGAAACCCTACTTTGTGACAAGCACTGAGTCTCTAGGGAATGGGGGGGCGGGGGTCTTCGTAAGCATTGCTGAGGGACGGTATGGCACAGTAATAGCATAACCTGGAGCTAGATTCTCCAGGCTTCAGTCCGAAGCTTTACCATTTAAGAGCTTGATGGCTGTAAACAATTTCTTCATCTGCCAAGTACCTAACTCAAAGCCTTGTTATAGGGATTAAGGACTTAATATGTGCAAAGCATTTAGAACAGTGCCTGGAACATACAGCTCTAAGAGTATCTAGTATTTGTGTCTTTCTCAGTATATGATGTATAATTTTATATTAAGATCCCTTAATCCAGTTGTAAATTTTTTTCTTTATATATGTAGGCACCGCATCTTAGAGTTTAAATAACTTGGTGGATTAGTGAGGATCCTTTCAATGACTAGTATCAAGAATATAATCAAAATGCTTTGAATATTTAAAGGGAAATTATTGATGTGTGTAGCTAAACATTCCATAGAATCCAGACAACGTCTGCATTCTTGGTGTTCAAATGATTGTATCAGGATCTGTGTTCTTTCCATAATATTTCTTCTGAGAGGACAACTACATACCCTCTTTCCACCTCATCTCTTCTAACTTCTAGTAAAGTGAGTGATAGACTTTATTCCTATATGGAGACCCACAAAATGGAGGCTGCCGCAGCAGCCCTCATCACAAATCAGAAGCTAAGTCAGCCTGCACTTATGGGAAACACCTATCAAGGAATCCCAACGTGCACCAATCACAATCCTCCAACTCCGCCGTAGCTAGTTTGCCTAACCTTAGAGAAGAGAATCTGCTAGTCTTATAAGGAAGTCCCCAGACCTCCTAGCCAAGCATGCCCTGTTGATGTGTAGCCTCTTGTAATACCAGTTGTGCAGCATGGCCTACTCTTCCTGCCCCATCCCTGGATTGTATCCCTGAAATAAGGACATCAAACTTGGAACTAAATTGTTTTGGTTTTGTCATTTGACAAGAGGTTGTCTTCCCCAGTTTTTTTTTTTTAATTGAAGTATAATTGACACACAATGTTACACTAGTTTCAGGTATACAATATAGTGATGTAACAATTCTATACTTTACACAATACTCCACAAGTATGTATAGTAAATAGTAAACATCTGTCACCATCCAAAAGTTCCTATGATGTTATTGACTGTATTCCTTAGGCTGTACTTTTCATCCTGGTGTTTTAGTTATTTTGTAATTGGAAGTTTGTATCTCTTAATCCCCTTCATCTGTTTCACCCACCTCCCCTCTGGCAACCAGCAGTTCTCTATGAGTCTGTTTTTGTTTATTCATTTATTTCATTTTTTAGATTCTGCACATAAATGAAATCATGTGGTATTTGTCTTTCCCTGACTTAGTGTAATATTAAGTCCATCCATATTGTCATGAATGGCAAGATTTCATTCTTTTTTATGGCTGGTTGAACAGTATCTCATTTCACAGACACACACAAAGTCTGCTTCATCCATTCATCTAACAATGTACACTTGAGTTGCATCCATATCTTGGCTATTAATGCTCAATAAACGTAGGGGTGGTACATAGATCTTTTTAAATTCGTATTTTTGTTTTCTTTGGGCAAATACCCAGCAGTTGAGTTACTGGAATGTATGATACTGCTATTTTTAATTTTTTGAGGAACTTTAGCCCCTGGGCTTACCCACAAAAGCCTGACTTGGTTGATGTGTCTTTGAGCCAAGTACAGACTATTTGGCCTGGATCACATGACCATCTTTCCAACTGCACGTCAGGTCAGACTGACCACCCAACCCACATCCTCTTTCCTTAGAAGGAGGTGAAAAAGCTCAGGGTTCCTTAGCAGAAAGAAGGGAAGGGGAGTAATGGTAGGAATGAAAACAACAGGTGTTGACTACTTGTGCCTGGGGTCATCCAGGTTTCCAGTGGTCGAGCCATGCCTCTGATTAAAGATCCCCATCTGTTTGACTTGGAAAACATGCTCTTTGTGCTCCCAAATACTACTTGAAATTAAATATTTTTGCTATTCACTATGTGCTGATCAATGTCCTAGGTCCTCGGAATGTAAAGCTATTTAAGACCCATCCTCGCCCTGAAGAGCTTCATTTAATGGTGGAGACACATGTAAAGAGAAAATGACAATGGCTAGATGAAGGTGCTCAGAAGGAGGCAGGAAGGGCTCATTAGCAGCAATTAGAAGTACTCGCTAGATGATTGTTAATCATCAACCTACACTTCTGAACTCCAGGATCTGCACCCTCTCTGTGCTGGGGAACACCAGGGGAGAGAGAACAAGTTAACATCTGAGATGTATTTCCTGGAGGAGGGAGAAATTCTCCTCAGTTACTCTAATTTGATTAATGGAAACATTGATGTTGGTAGTCAATTTTAAGGAAGGTACCGCATGAGTTAGACGAAAAGGAAAAAGTCAAAAATTAAACATGCTTCAATTAATTTATTAGAAGAGATACTCTCCAAATGGGGGTATCTCGATCCTAAAACCCCCAAAGTTTGTCTCCAAACTTTTTTAGTGCTTCAAAAAGAGCCTGAGTTCATTCACAAAGAAATAAAAGCAAGCTCATTTTCCCTTGGTGCTTAATGGTGAAACTGTTCATTTAATATAAAAATGACACATTGGGTGAAATGAGCTCCATCTGGAGAAACTACAGAGCTGACTGAAGCTGCACTGTGCTCCAATCAGAGCTCTGCATTTGACATTAAAATGCTGTGTTTGGCTGGCAAGTCAGAAGGACCCGACAAGAGTAGACAACACAGAATCTTCCTTTCAATTCAAGTGAATTTCGTGACTTTATAATGAAAAACAAACATGAGCTGAAAGGCACACAGCATTCCTCAGTTAAATTCATGAGATGAAGGGAAGAATGCAGTGGAGATGCTGTTAGTCTGATTCAGTCTTCAATGAAGATTCTGGTACAGAGACGGAAAACTCTTGAGGGATTTTATGGACTTTGTGAGGCCATGTGTTACACATTCTAAGGCTCTTAGGTTTGTTTGGCACTTCAGAGGTTTCAGCTTGGTAACGGACTTGTTCAGCTGCCCGGTCTGGCAAATTCTTGAAGAGCGGCAGCAGCCTTCTACTGTCCACCTATTGATGGTCTCATTTACACAAACTGTCGTGGACATCTGCTAAGGAAANCTAAAAAAAAAAAAAAAAAAAAAAAACCATCAAAGCATTCAGAACTCAACTGTGGAAAGAGGGATGTGCAAAATTTTGAAAATCAACTCTATACTTTGATCATAAACAATAAAAAGTAGACCTTGTATTGAGTTTTGAACCTAAGAAGAGTAAGGCTTAGCATTTGGCAGAATTGGCCAATGTGTCCACTAAAGTGACCAATCAGTTGTGTAGAATAATTGGCTTCACTATTCGAGTAGTTTAGCTGTAGCTGCATGTTAGGGATTGAATGCTTGTTGTAATCCTGAAACCCCTGTTAAAGCCTTAACCTCCAGTGGGGTTGACTGTATTTAGAGTAAGGAAAGAAAGAAAAATGGAGTCAATAGGGTGGGGCCCTGACCCCATAGTACTGGTGTTCATCTAAGAGATACCAGACAGTTAGTTCATGGTCCTCAGAGGAAAGCCATGTGAGGACAAATTGGCTATCTACGAACCAGGAAGAGCGTTCTTACCGTGAGCCAAATCCTGCCAGAAGCTACACCTGGGACTTTCCAGCCTCCAGAACTACAAGAAAATAAATGTCTGTTCTTAATCCACTCAACCTATGGTTTTTTGTTAAGGCAGCCGAAACTGCGTAATGTGGATCTCGGGACTGAGAAGTGGCGTACTGCTGTATCAAGTACCTAAGCGTGTGCAAGCAGCTTTAGAGCTGGGTAATGAGAAGAGAGTGGATGAGTTCAGAGGTCCATGTTAGGAAAACTGAGATTGTTGGGGAGGAGCTGTTGATAGAAATATGGACAGGAAGGATGATTCTGGTTAGGGTGCAGAAAGAAAAGAGAGCCAGAGAGAAAACTTTAGTCCTAGAGAACATGCGCATCATCACACACGGGATGTTGGTAGAAATAAGGATGTTAATAGTCCTTGTACTAAGGTCATAGATCGAAATGTGCAACTTATTGGAAACTGCAGGAAGGATAATCCTTGGTGTATAGTGGCCTAGATCTTAGCTGAGTTGTGTTTTAGTGTTTTCTGGAAATTGGAACTTACAAGCAATAAGATGGGATATTTCACTGAGGACGTTTCTAAGCGAATTAGTGCAAGAGTGGCTTGGTTTTTCCTTACCCCTTAGAGTAAAATGCAAGAGAAGAGAATTAATTTGAAGGAATTGTTAAGCAAAGGAACCACAACTTGAAGATTTGGAAAATTCGCCGCCTAACCATATTAGAAAAACTGAGAAAGCTGCTTCTGAAAAGAACACTAAGGGTGTGGCTGAGCAAACACTTGATAAGGAGATTGGTTTGGATGCAAACCACTGATTGGATCATTTTTTCTCAACAGAAGCCAGGAAGAGAGGTGGAATTCTATCAGGAGAAACACAGCCAGTTTTGAAATGAAGGGGTCAGAGATAGGCTGTAACAAAGAAAGGCTATCTGGGGTTTTTGGTTCTAGAGGATAGGACCATAGAGCTCCTTCAGCTTCAAACAAGTTCTATCCTTTTTTTATCAGAGATAGGCTGTAATGAAGAAAGGCTATCTGGGGTTTTTGGTTCTAGAGGATAGGACCATAAAGCTCTTCAGCTTCAAACAAGTTTTATCCTTCAAGAAAAAGGAAGAACGACCCCAAAGGTGGTTCAGAGATCATCAGGGTTGCCATTCCCACTACAGGTCCAGGGGGCAAATCTGGTTCCCCCTTCATTTCAAAGAGTGGGACTTCTGGGCTTTGAGGGCCCATAATGTTACTCCCCACTGTCTCCGGGGCAAGGCCTTGGCCAATTGCTGTCAGGACAGTGCTGCCCCATAGAGCCACGGGGGTGATATGGCCAGCCCAGTGGGCCTGGAGGATAGAGCATCAAACTGGAGGATTATTCTCAAACTTGAAATCTAATGGAATTTTCCTTGTTAGGTTTTTGACTTGCTTCAGATTCATCACCCTTTTTTCCTTCCAGTTTTTCCCTTTGGGCATATCTATCCTGTGCCTCCCACAGCAATGTATTTTGGAAGCATATGACTTGAATGGTTTAACAGGTTCACAGCCGGAGAGGAATTTGTGCCTCTGGTTGGATCCTACCTGGAGTCTCCTTCATATCTGATGTAGTGATAGATAAGTGAAACTTGGGACCTTAGACTTGACAGTTGATGGAAGAATAAGTTAAGAATTTTGAGGCTATTGGGATGGAATGAAGGTATTGTATGAGGGAAGGACGTGAATTTTGGGGTCAGGGTAGAATGCTGTGGAATGACTGTGTCAGCTTCAGAGGGGAGGGGGATGGGGGACTGGGATAGGCCGGTGATGGGTAGTAAGGAGGGCACGTATTGCATGGTGCACTGGGTGTTATACGCAAGTAATGAATCATGGAACTTTACATCAAAAACTAGGGATGTACCGTATGGTGACTAACATAATAAATTGTTATAAAAAAATAATCCCACTTGGTAAAAAAAAAAAAAAAGAATAAAATAATTCAGGTTAAATAGGATCATAGGGTGAGGACCTGATCCCTTAAGATCAGTGTCCACATAAGGGGAGACACCAGAAAGCCGGCCTGTTACCGTGTGTGCACTCTTACAGTCTCCAGCTTCAAACTGTTAATATTATAAATTTCTATTTATAAGCCATGCAGCCTATGATCATATTTTGTTATGGCAGGTCAAGCTGACTCATATAATAGGTAAGGTTATGTTCATTTATATGCCTGTTTTAGATACGAGTCTCCATATTAATGAGCAGAGATTATCAATCTTATTAGCTATCTATTATGAATTGACTCACTGATAGTGATCATTTTCCTCATTCTAGTAGCCCTCCCAATAAAAAGAAATAATACCTATCTCCTATAAATTTCTATGACTATTTCTACCTTGAGATTCTGCCATCCCTTACTTGACCATTCTATTTAGCAAGGAGCAACTTGCAATTTCTAACATGCATATTATTTTATACATTCATATGGTTGAGCATAATCTTCTCTTTATAGAGTTTCCTTCTGCCTTTTGTGGAACTAAGAAACTTGTAATCTTCCAGTATTCAAGTTAAGTATTGCATCTACGTTCTTTGTGAATCTGGACTTTGATGGGTGGAATAAATGCCCTTTCCCCTGGGATACCTGTGTATCTTGTACGTCATTTAATTAACGTATTAAGACAATATATACAAATGAAAGGAGACGTCTGGAAGAACAAAAGCTTATGAGAGTCAGTACTGACAGGCAATATTTCTGAGATAGAATTGAGAACGTATAATTAAGAAAGAAAATGTTTTTAAAGTAAAGAGGTGCTGGGTGATGGCAACATTCAGATTTCCTCCAGAGACAGAAGAGCTGAAACTAGCTGAAACTTATGAGTCTAATGTATATGGATCTTGCAGTCACCTAGGAGTGGGCCAAGATAAGCTAGGATGCTGCTCGCAGATGCACAGAAATGATGGAGTCAAGAGCTTACTAGATGACAGGTAAGAAGGGCTATGATGTAGTTACTAATAGGAACTCCAAAAGAGGATGAGCCTACACATGAGTATGGGAGGGTCATGATCTGAACTGGGAGTGAAACGGTTCAGATCTGCAGAAGGAGCAAGAGGCACAGTGTCTGTCAGCCACCCAGTGACCTCTCAGTTATGCAAACTGGAAATCTTGGAGTCGTATGTGACTATGATTGATGACTCATCGGGTACAGTTACACCACATCCTAATTGTTATGCTACTTAAATATTTTTTAAATGCCACCCTCCTCTCTATCTCCAACTCTTAGATTATTAAATGAGAATCACTACAATACTAGATGCCTTTGGTTTGCCCTTCACGATTCATTCACGTGCTGCCTCCGCCCGCTCCGCGCTCTCTGGCTTTAGGTTGGGTTTGGCTAGTGGAAAGCCTCAGCAGGAGATGGCCATGAGAAGAAAGGTTCAGGCATTTCATCCCCCGGTTCCTTCCCTGTGAGGTCTTCCAGGATGGCTGTGTTGTGACAGGAGGTCACTGCTTCTAAAGCCACCCATTTCGCATGACTGTTGGTCCAGGTACTTAAGACCTTTCATTCTCCTCCTCCTTTGGCTCTTAGTATGTGGCTCATGCACCGTCCTTTGTGACTGCCCCATACTGTGCACTCTGTCTTCTGCCCATGCTAGGTTGAGTGTGTGAACAGAATCCTTACTTTCCAATCTGCCCAAGGGAAGAGATGATCCTGTCATTCTCCAAACTTGCAAATTCTCCCACGAGGTGAACTGAATTGCCTTCACATAGTTGATAAGACCATTTAAGTATTAACCTTTGTGGGAAGAGCCTCACCTCTTGACACGCTTGCAAGGGGACTCCACACTTGGCTACTACGAACGATCGGGCCCCACAGCACCTGTGGCCCTTCTGGTCACATGCTTTGGAATAAACCATGTCCTCTTTGTGAAATGCCTCTCCTCAGCTCACATGGAAACATGTCTATTTGTTAAACAAAAACAAATGTCATGAAGGATGGAGGTAGGGGATATCTTTTAACCTACCTGAAGCAATTAGTGAGTGTTTGCTTAAATCCTATGACAAACTGTACCTACTTCTATTGCATTACAAGTAATACTGTCTTTTCATGGTAAACTGGCAGGCCTTCCTAGGCCCACTAGACTTTAAGCTTCATAGGGGAAGAAGTGTGGTATTTTTAAATCCTGATAGCAATTTGAATCTTGATATCTTACTCTGTGTCTGCCATAGATGTTCAATAAAACAGATGGAATAAATAAATATGCCAGCCTGTAAGCTTTTAGTCTGGAGATCTCACATCTGGTTAAAAGGTGAGATGATCCACTTTTGACATCTTTTTAATTTATTTATGGCTAGGATTAATTTACCTGAGCCATCTGGCCAGACAGATGTCCTGCTCCTACCCTAGTTACTTATTCTATATATACCATTCTTAAAACTTCAAACCCAATAGAAAACTTGATATGGACACAGTATTAGAAATGCTTACATTAAAAATTCATAGTCATTCATTGGCTATAAACTGCATACCATTTTTCCATCAAAAACAAATATTTACGTGTATTTTATTTGGGAGACATTTAGTTTTCAAATGAGCATTAAGAAAGTGCATTTAAACACACATGCCTTTTGATCACAGTTGAATAATTGAGGTATATAATGTGTAGGTATAGTTAAATGACAAGACAAACTGAATTTATTCAGTTAGAACATAAATAATAAAAATATATCCTGTAAATTTAGACCTAATAAGCTAAAGAGAGACCATCTTTCTTAAATCTACACTTTCATTTAACCTACCTACAAATAATGGTAAATAAAGTAAAATGCAAACTTCTATTAAGGATTTTAACTGTCTTTAGCCTCTCTGCTTAGTTGAATAAACAAATTTAATAAACTGAAGGAATATGCTCCCGTGTTCTTTTTTTTTCCTCTTTCTGCACAGATGAAGCTTTAAAATAAAGCTTCCCACCTTCTGTTAAGCTTTCAGGAAGGCATCTGCGCCTCAGTAATAAGCAGCTAAGAGGCTAAGTCACAAATTTTTCAGCTGAAAAGTCCGATCTGAATTCTGCTGTCTCGTTCACGGGAGTCTGTGACCATCCTTGTATCACTGCTCTGGTGAAGGGGAAGAGAGAAGTTGTTAGCTGGTCTAAGTTGTGGAAGTGGATCTCAGGCCGGACCATTGGGTTGTGCAGGCATTTTTCCTAATAGAGGTTTTTATGAGCTACTGGCTAACCAGGAACAGGAAGAATCTCTCTTCTCAGGAGCAAGTAATACTTAGACGAAGTCTGAGAATAAAGACTGACGTGTAAATGACAAATTCAACAGTGATAACATCTGTTTAAAAATAACAGAATTCTAGGGGCACCTGATGGCTCAGTCGTTTAAGTGTCTGACTCTTGGTTTCAGCTCAGGTCATGATCTTGGGGCCCGGGGATCGAGTCCCGTGTCTGACTCTGTGCTCAGTGGGGAGCCTGCTTGAGTTCTCTCCCTCTCCCTCTGCTCCTCCACCCACCCCCACTCACTTGCGCTGTCTCTTTCTCTCAAATCAATAAACAAAAATTTTTTAAAAACTGTTGTCGTTTGTTGCAAAGAACAAGCAATATCACAGAGAAACTATTACTGAACTTGCAGAGCTTGAACAGAATAATGGCCAGTTGAATGAATTGGATTAATTCAAAATTTATTTCCTGGCACAGGTATATCTTAACCTATGCAACAAAGGTTCAGTTTAAGACATTTACACTAAATTTTCCCAGTGAATTGATAGTAAATGCAGTGGAGTTTTTAAGGAATACTTATGGAGATGGCTTGTGAAGAATCCTTTTTTGGGACATGTGGGTGGCTCAGTGGGTTAAGCGTCTGCCTTCAGTTCAGGTCATGTGCCAGGGTCCTGGGATTGAGCCCCACACCAGGCTCCCTGCTTGGCGAGGAGCCTGCATCTCCCTCTCCTGCTCCCCTGCTTGTTCTCTCTCTCTTCTGTCCAATAAGTAATATCTTTTAAAAAAAATCATTTGTTAAACCATATACTTTGATTCAAATTTATCTGAATATAAGTTTAGATTTTCAAATTCAGTAGTAAGATTTAAGAGATACCTGTGGACTGCCCTTGCCATTGGGCCCATTGAAACTGGTATGAAGGTAAGGATACTATTTTTATGTCATCACCAGTCTGCACAGCCATGTAGTTTTACAGCTGTTTACATTTGGAAAATAAATGGAGTGTATTTCATTCCCAGGGCAGACCTTCAGCAGTGCCTCTTCCAAGCACTAAATTATAGCAGCGCACTGAAGACGAAATATGTTGTATAATCCGTGTCCGTTTCATAAGACATTTTTCTCCCTAGTAAGTTTTGATGACTATACCAGTTCTTTGAGAAGCCATACATATTGAAGAAGATGATTGCCAAAAGTAAAGCAAGGCACAAGTTTAAGCCCCAGAAATGCCCAATTTTTGACGAGTTATGATCAATGCCATTGTATGTGCTTTTGCTTTAATATTTCATAATATTTCCATGTTGAGATGTTTGCATAGTGTTTCATTATATTGAGATAAGATGATTATGGAATCATCTTTAGGTTATTTCCAACTTTTTTCAAAATCCTAGTATTGTAATGATGTAGTGGGCATCTTTATTCATATAGATGAATTGTATTTTTATTTTTACTCAGTGCATGAATAATCAGCAATGCTGTTTTCATAGAGTGAAAATTTTCTTCTGCACAGCTACAGTCTACAAATTAGAAAGGCTGAAGTCCTCCTAGTGCCATAAAAGTGTTTTGTATATACTGTACTCGCTATATGGAATTGTGGCAGCTTTGGAAAATGATCATTTAGAATTTGTTCTTGCTAAATTGGTATATACGAAATAGTGTCTTAAGATAGCAAAGCTTTTATTCCTTATATGCTGTTTAGTGATCTTCTTTCTGCAGTGTCATAGCATCAAACATCTGAACTTGTAGACCATTTATTCTGGAGAGATTCTCTATTACCTTTCAACAAATAATCCCCAAACTCTAATGAAAAGCATGATGCTTCCCTCACTTGCACTCACCCTATAGGCAGTAAGTCAAAGGCACTGCCAGGTTTTGTTTCAATAACTTTGGTGAACTAAGGGCACCTGGGTGGCTCAGTCGATTGATATCTGACTTTGGCTCAGGTCATGATCTCGGGGGAGAGTTGGGGGGTGTCCTGGGATCAGGCCCCAAATCAGGCTTCCCACTCAGTAGGGAGTCTACTTGTCCCTCTCCTTCTCCCCTTCCCTGTGCTCATGATTGGTCTCTTCCTCAAGTAAATGGATAAATTATAAAAAAACCAAAGAACTTTGGTGAACTAAGAAATAAAAACAGTGCCTGATGTAGGAAGGACAAAGAAATTAACAATTTGGAGGATATATTAGAGACCTTTGTAAATCCTCCAAATTTAGGAATATACAAGAACATAGATAGCATAAGAAGTAGAGTAAGTTCTTAGCCTAGTTTTCATATCCATTCACAGCAAAGTGAGCAGGTAGTTTTGCCCTTTTGGCGCATACACTCTCTTTGTTTCCCAGTGTGGGTTTAGGAAACTTTGTTTAGGGAGTAAATTTGGAATACTCCTCTCCTTGATTTTTGCAAATCAAATTGCCCGCTTGCAGCTTCTTAGATTTTTTTTTAAGTTTCTATCACTGGCAGTAGTCTACACATACAAATATTCTTTCATATATTTTTTATTTGATTTTTATGATAATTTTTATCACATTAGGATTTACTAGTAAATTAGAGATCAACGGATCAAAATAAAAAAAATTGTAAATGGTGTGCAGATGGCTAGGCTCAGTGTAGTAAGTTAATTGAAAGTAAACTATGAGTGAGACTGTAAATTACATATGCAATGGGCCTCCAGATAACTCCTTTAAAATGACAGCTACTCAATTTTTAAAATCCAAAGTTCTGCACTTTGAAAATAGATTACAAGAATAACTCCTAGCCTATATGAAAACGTAAGTTATTTTAAGGAAAAAAAATGTCTTGAGCTAGCTAATGTTGAATAGTTTTGATAACCTGAAATTTCTTAATTTGCAAAGAATTTTTTTCAATGATTCTTTTTAAAGTTTAAGATGTATAGTGATGTATTTGTCCTTCTATTTCTAGGCTCCTACTTTGTTGGACTGGATCCAACTATATAGCTACCCCAGACGTAGTCTACATAGACCGGTTTACATAGCACGTGGATGTGTTATAAACATACCCTCCACGGTTTTAAACACAGTATATACCCTTTTCTGTCCCTTTTGAAAGCTTAAAATAAATCTTGGAAATCATTTCATACCTTATTTTGTAATCAACTGAGCAACCTTCTCCTGTATTGTAACATAATGTTTTACACCAGTCCGTACATCCTTGGCTATTGGTTGTCTGCATTCTCTCACTAATGCAGACATGTGGTACTGCTCATTCTTGAAATATTGTAACATACTGGAGAATGTTTTTTAAATAGCTTCCTAAAAATTAAATTGCTTTATCAAAGAATAAGTGCATTATTATCATTGATGGTAAGAAAAATTTCCTTCAGAGTTGACCACATTCTCTGACAAAGAATGTGAAGGCTGCCCCCATTATACCGGTGCAAGTTCTAAATGTTACCTTTGTTAATCGTGTAGGTGAACAATACCTTCATGTCCTTGTTTTGATGTACATTTTTCTTGTTTAAGAGTGAAGTTGAGCATCTTTTCACACGCTCTTGTAGTGAACTGCCAATTCATGCACTTTATTTTCTAGTGTTGGCTGGTAGTTCTGTTGGTTTTATGAGTTTTTTTTTTTTAAAGGTTTTATCAGAGCGTGTGTACACAAGGGGGGGGAGGGGCAAAAGAAGGAGAAGCAGACTCCCTGCTGAGCGGGTAACCCCCCCCCAACATGAGGCTTTATCCCAGGACCCTAAAATCATGACCTGAGCTGAAGGCCCCTTATGAGATTTTTAATACAACTCTACCGTGCTTTTTGTGAAATAACATGCTTTTTACAAAACGTAAGAGAGACTTGTTCTTTGTGATACACTTTTTATACAGACATTAAAATTTTTAGGTTATCAAATTCATGAACAGATGAGTAGTTTCAAGTTTTGGTGTAATGCTTAGACCTTGGTATTCAAGATCATTTTAAAAAATTAATCTTTTAGGGGTGTCCGGGTGGCTCAGTTGATTGTCTGCTTTCGGCTCAGGTCATGATCTCGGGGTCCTGGGATGGAGCTCCGCATTAGGCTTCTGGGTCGGCAGGGAGTCTGCTTCTTCCTCTGCTGTCCCCCCTGCTTGTGTGTGCGCACTCTCTGTCTCTGTCAAATAAATAAAATCTTAAACAATCTTTTTAAAATACTTCAAAGTTTTTTCTTCATATTTTCATTTCATTCTTTATACTTTAAAAATATTTTTATTTTTATTTAATTCTTGTGGAATTCTCATAGATAAAAGGAATATGGAATAAATCGAGCTAGTTTTACAGTCATCCTGCTGAACCCTTAAGAGTTATTATGCTACTCTTAGCTAATTTATTGATTAATCCATATTTCTCCTCTGATCAGGAATGCGTGTTTCTCATATACTGATTATTTACATCTGTGTCTTTTTGTTTTGTTTTGTTTTGAAATCTCCCCTTCTGTGCTCAGTACCGGACTGTTAGTTCCTGTGGCTTTTATCCAGTAATACAGTTAGTCTTTCCTTATTGCTACCTTTTTCCCCATAGCATATGGTTTCTATATTTTTATATGAAATTTAATCTTTTAGGCAATTGAAGTTACCACATATTTTATTGGAATTAAATAAAACTAGTGTTAGGGTAACTTGGTATCATTTTATAATTGAGATATTTTATTCAAGACCATCATACAAAAGGGAATAAATATTTCTCTTCATTTTCAAAAGTTAGGTTTTGCACAGATCTTGTAAATTTTATTTCTAGAAATTTAACTCTGCTTTTTTTTTTACTACTGTAAATATTTTTCTTCCAAATGTTTTGTACTATGGGGCTATTTTGATAATTGTGTAACTTTCCATGTTGCTTGTTTTATTGCTAAAATAGTTTCCCACGGAAAGTGTATACAATCATACTACTTAAAAATGACAATTTTTACCTTGATAAATTAAAAGTTATTCTTGGGATCCATTAAAATTTTTGGATTTGTGAATTTATAATTTTCAAAGTTAGATAATTTGGGCTATTTTTCTATGTTTCTGTTCGGCATGCCACCCCCTCCTGCTGCTTCTGTGTCTCCAAGTGCGTCATGTTAAACTCCTAGATGTTTTTTCTGATGTCATGGATGTTGATTATGTTTCTTTTTTCTTTGAGTTGTTAGGAGCTCAGCTGAGCTGGGGGAGAGAAAGCTGAGCTACCAGGTGTTGGAGTAGCTGATAAAAGTAACTAGCCACATAAGGGTTAAGCCTTTTATCACTTTCTGTGGTGGCGTAAATAGGAGCATGCGCCCACTTCCCCTGTTCCATTGACCCTCATGGAATACACTTGCAAGAGAGTCAAGTGGTTCAGTATAGACATGATGGAGTCTTCTCACAGTCGATGGTCCCCCCATCACTTACACACACAACAAAAGGCTCGGGTGATTTTGTGGGCTCTGAGATCAGAGAGACGATGGTGGTCGGGGCTGGGGCAGGCTAAGTGGGGAACAGTACTGGGTACTGAATCAGTAGGAACAGGTGTCTTCAGTGTTTCCTTCTTCCCTCAAGGCCCATCTTCCCTGCACCAACCCCACCCCGCCCCCCCCACCATGTCCACCAAAAAGGAGGCCTCCGGAGAGATACTTGAAGACCGATAAAGAAATCAGAATGTAGCTGCCTGGGCTAGTAATGCAGATATGGGAAGGGCATGTCTAGCCAGATTGGCTTGGGTCCTTAACCATCACTTTCTTCAGAGACTGGAAAGCTCTGGCTGTGGACCAGTCTGCTATGGAGAAGAGAGTTTCCTGCCAGCTCTACCCTGCCCCATCCTACCCTGCTGCCCCTACTTGGACCGTCAGAGAGTCTTAAAAGCTTATGGCTGTCATGCTTAAAAAAAAAAAAAAAGTATAGGTTTTTAACCATGAGCTGGATTCCTCATGTGCTTTGTTTTGGACAGTTTTTATTTAAGTGTATGGTTTTATTATTTCCTGCAGTGTCTAAGTATATTTTTCATTTAAGATAGTGTTTTTGATCTTGAGAAATTTCTTTTGTGTCTTTTTAAATATCTTCCATGTCTCATCATGTTCCTGTCTCTCTCTGCTTTCTTGACCTTACAGAGCACATGTAGGGTAACAGTTTGAGGTCCTGCCTGTGAGCCAGGTTTCTAACATCTCTCTTACTACATGGTTGGTTCCTGTTATATTTTCTCTGAATTAAGGAATGTATTTTCGTGCTTCCTTGCCTACCTTTGAACTTTTTAAGGGATGCCAGATAATGTCTTGTGTACTTGGTTGATTGCTAGCTTTGTTTCATTTCTTAAAATCATTTTAGGTTTTGTTTTTAGTAAGCCATTAATAAAGACCAATAAAAACCTTTTGAGGCTTGCTGCAAAGTTTTGTTAGGACAGGTCCAGAGTAGCCATTATTCTAGGGCTAATTTGGCCTCACTACTAGGATGATACCCTGTTAAGAATTCTACCTGAAGGCCATGTATTAGAAGGTCTTTACATACTGGAGAACAAATGATACTTAACTTTGTATGAGCGGATTCATGCTCAGCCAAAGAGTTAAGACCATTCTGCAAATATCTAGGCCCCTCTCCTTTCCCATGTAGTATTTTTTTTCCCTCTGAAACTGACTGTATCCTATAAAATGTAGCTGTTTGGAACTCTTTGAACTCAGATCTCGGCCTCCTTAACCCAACAAGACCACCAGCATTTTTAGATTCTTCCTCCTGGTATTGCAGCCTGACATTGAGTCCAAGCAGAAAGCTGGTCAGACCATAAAACTCACTTTATTTCCCTTATTGGGGATATGATATTCCTGCATACCACTTGCTATCCAGTATCTAAAAACTATTGTTTAATACACTGCATAGTTTTTCTCGTTATTTGAAATGTGTGTGTGTGTGTGTGTATATATATATATATTTATCTATATATATATAAAGGATTTTATTTATTAGAGAGAGACACAGTGAGAGAGGGGAACACAAGCAGGGGGAGTGGGAGAGGGAGAAGCAGGCTTCCTGCTTAGCAGGGAGCCTGATGCAGGGCTCGATCCCAGGACCCTGGGATCATGACCGGAGCCCAAGGCAGACGCTTAACGGCTGAGCCACCCAGGTGCCCCTATTTTTTTAATTTGAGAGAGAACATGAGAGAGAGCATGAGCAGGGAGGAGAGGGAGATGAAGGCTCCCCACTTAGCAGGGAGCCCGATGTGGGGTTGGATCCTGGTACCCTGGAATCGTGACCTGAGCCCAAGGCAGATGCTTAATGAGTCTCGCCATGGCATAATTGGGTCCTCTGGTCAGGGTCTCACAAGCCAGGAATCAAGGTGTTTGCAGGACTGCTATTTTGAACTTTGGAATTCTCATCAAAGCTCACATGGTGATGGGCAGAATGGCCACCTCTCAGCTCCTTACAGCTGTAGGTGTCAGGCTCTGTGTTCTTGCCCCCCCCCCTCAGCCGGGACTGAGAGAAGCTCCTAGAGGCCACATGGAGTTCCTTGACCTCTTACGCCATGGTGGCTAACTATGTCTAGGTCAGCTGTTTGAAGCCAAGTCCAGTCAGAACAATCTGCTTTTTGATTAACTCAGAATCAGTTGATTTGGGAGTTGACGTCTGCAAAATTCCTTCACTTTTGCCGTATTCTGTGGGCTAAAAGCAGATCCCAAGTCCAGCCTGCCCTTGAGGGGAGGGAAATATCTGAGGATATAACTCACTGGGAGCACTCTGAGGGAATGTCTTACCAAGACAGTGTGGCCAGTTTTGTCTTTATTACTAGTTCTTGGTTGGAAGTGCCCATCTTCTCTCATTTTGTTGCATCTTTTCTATAAGCCTGCAAGTAGAGCCCTCAAAATAGTAAATGAAGTGATATTAGACATTCTTGTTGACAATTTTAAAGGAACTTTTCCCATTATTACTAAACATTTGTAATGCTATATTAAGAAATTGCCAACAATTTATATGTTAATGCCTATTAAATATTGATAAATAGTAGCAAACATGTTTTCATAATAATGAAGAAGATTCTGTGATTTTTCTCCTTTGGCCTATTTATAAGTTGAATTATTGACGTTGAAACACATAGGCATTTCTAAATTGAACCTCACTTGGTTATGTTGGATGATTTTTCCCTAGTACTAAGATTTTTTAAATTAAAAGACATAAGTAGAATTCTGTAGTTTTAATCTATTTATGTAATGTTTTTATATTAAAGATACATCTGCTTTAAAAGAATTCAAGTTTTCCTTTATATGCTTTAGAATGGTTTAAACAATCTAGAAAGTTTTTTCCTGAAGTATTTTATGGAATTCACCATGTCTGGCACTTGAAGAAGTTGCAGTTGTTTATGTTCTCAATTCCTTGTATAAAAATTGGTCTGAATTTTTATCTCTCTTACAGTCCATTTTATTTATTAATATTTTGCTAGGAATCATTCTTTTCCCATAATTTTTTTAAAACTTGGGAAAGTAATCATTCATAGTTTAATCACTGTACCTTTTATCTCCCATTCTGTTGCTTATCTTGCATCCTCTGATTTTTAAAAAGGTTTGCAATCAATTTGTTTAGCTATTCACTGAAAAAAACAGGATAATAGTTGGTTTGATTACCTAATTTACCTTTTCTTGATTCCATCATTTGCTATTTGAAGTTTTACCTTCATTTTTATTTTGTTTCTTGATTTGAAGATTGAATTCATTTATCTAACACTTTGTTCACAAAGTAGGTGACTTTGAGGGGCGCCTGGGTGGCTCAGTCATTAAGCGCATGCCTTCGGCTCAGGGCGTGATCCCAGGTTCCTGGGATCGAGCTCCACGTCAGGCTCTTCCACTGGGAGCCTGCTTCTTCCTCTCCCACTCCCCCTGCTTGTGTTCCCTCTCTCACTGGCTGTCTTTCTCTCTGTCAAATAAATAAATAAAATATTAGGGAAAAAAAAGTAGGTGACTTTTAGTCTCTTTTCCTCCAAGCTCTGATTTTACTGTTGTCACTAAATCCAACAGTTTCATATATAGAGTTTCACATCACTTTGTCTAAGAAATTTTTTATTTTAAGTGTTACTTGTTATTTGATGCAAGAATTTTTATAGAGATACTTTTATAATTTTAATATTAAGAGGGTAGGAATTTTATAGTATTTTGGGGTTTCTTTATGTAATACCTAGTTTAACATAAAATGTGATCAGAAAATGTTTGCCCTATAGCTTCTTGGTCTTATATTAATGCTAATTATGGCCATTATAGGATGAATATATGTGCATGTTGTATGAGCATTTGCAGAGAAACTTCATGCAAGCAAAATTTATTTAAGTTAAATGTTTAGGAATTAAGAATATGATCAATGTAGTACCTAGAGATTTTTTAATACTAAGTTTGATGTATATGAATTCAGGAATTATGGTCCAGTGTTTATAGTCTGACATACACAACATATATTATAAGCTCAAAAACAGGTACTATCCCCTATCCATGGTGATGAAGTTCAAGTTCTGAAAAATGAAAATTTGTTCTTAATTCATCAAGCCGCAAACCTTGACCAGAAAAAAAAGAGAAAAGTTGTTTATTCAAAATCAGTAATACAAATAAAAATTACTCCTATGATTTACTGTAGAAATAGTAACACACTGTAGATAATTGAAATGCTGTTCCAGACCCCTCTGGGGAGTTAGGTAATAGTGAATATCATTAACGTTCTACCTTTCAGAAATCCAAACCATGTTAAGCTCCAAAATACATCTGGCCCCTAGAACTACTAATAAGGGATTGCAGACCTGCCTTTCTATTAGAATTTTTCCCTATAGATCAAATACATATGATAGATTTAGTTTGTTACTTTTGATATTAGTAAGTGTAGTCTAAGGTAAGATATCCTCCAGATTTTTATAAAATACTTTCTTCATCCATTTCTTTTTAATTTTTCTGTTACAGAAAGTACCTACAGTGTGAACAATTATTTCTTAAAAATTAAAATCAGTGTTAAAGTTAAATTCTCTTGTATAGGGGATTAAAATGTTAAAATTATCTACACACAAAATGTTTCAAAGAGAAATTGTTAAAATGCCTTAAACCTCAGGTGAATATAATTCAGGTAAAATGAAAACTTTATTCATTGGACAACATTAATTAAGGATTTTATTACTACACTTACAGGTGGAATCTTAAATAGACTTGTTGATTCTACTTTTATTTCCTTGCCTTTTCCAGAATCTCTACACTCAGTACTACAGATAAGTCCAAATGCACTGCACCTCTACCCTTACTTTCAGTACTCCAAACGTATGAAGAAGTTAATTACTCAAACTTGACCCCAGCAGTCACCAAATCAGGAGTTGTCCTAGGTGCTGAATTCTTGGACAGGGAAGGAGACAAACAGAAAATAGTGGTATTACCATATGTGGATAGCTTACAACAAGTTACAAAATGCTATGAGAACAAACAGAAATCGGAAGCCAATTTGATCAGAGCATGAAGGAAGACAGAGAAAAGGAAAATTATATATGGACCTTGGGATTGGTAGAAATTTTCTAGTTCGTCAGTTGCAAAAAAAAAAAAAAGTTGAAGAGGAAACAGTATTTGTGAAACCCAAAGATATTTAAGGAGTAAAGGCTGAAGATAGATGGAAAGAAAGTTTACAATAAGTGATGTTGGGGGATTGGGTGTTTTGCTAGACACTTCTGGCTCTTTCCATGCCATGTTCCTGAAAGAGAACTGACTCATTATCTCTCCCTGGCATG
This sequence comes from Ailuropoda melanoleuca, assembly GCF_002007445.2. Classification (NCBI taxonomy): domain Eukaryota; kingdom Metazoa; phylum Chordata; class Mammalia; order Carnivora; family Ursidae; genus Ailuropoda; species Ailuropoda melanoleuca. Next base: position 133,891,659 of record NC_048218.1, on the reverse strand, counting down.
CCTTGCAGCAGATTCCAAGACATTATTATACTGAATGTGTTTTGTAAATAACAAACAATGATACAAATGTTAAGTGCTCCGATAGGTTCCAAGATAGATCCATAGACTTAAATATGTTATGTAATTATCCTAGCTTTCCAAATTACAATGTCCTAAATGTGATCACTGAATATAATGAATAGAATGCTAATGGTAGTTCTTGTAAAGAGATGTGACAGTTGTGAAGCATTTTAGAAAGAAAGAATTTGAGGAGGGGGGCATTTTAATCTGCCATAAGAGAGGTCTTGGTAGTTTTATAAAAGGGAAGAGATTATTAATCATTTTTTAAACATTTTATTTGTCAGAGAGCACAAGCAGAGGAAGCAGCAGATAGAGGGAGAAGCCGGCTCCCCACTGAGCAAGACGCCTGATGCAGGACTGGATCCCAGGACCCTGGGATCATGACCTGAGCCAAAGGCAGATGCTTAATCCACTATGCCACCCAGATGTCCTAATCATTTGCAGTTTTAAATTGTATACAGACAGTTTGCATTTCTTGTTTTACTAAAAGGCTCATTTGACATTTTCCAGTAAATTCCTATGCTTTATATCTCAGCACCTTTGTGCTCATTTTATCATTTCAGCTCATATTAGCAAAATGTGCTTTCTCTGCTTTTTTATCTGTGCCTTGAGAATAAAGGTTTTGGATTATATTTGGTCAGATAATACAAACTACTTAATAACAATTCATAAAGGGAAAAAAATAAACACCAGCAAATTATTTTTTGCCCCTTTGGTTTTTCTGTACATGATAGGCTGTAAACCACTGGAAGTAAGGACTTGGGGCACCTGGGTGGATGGATGATGTCCATCATCCAGGATGATGTCCTGGATGGAGCCCCACATTGGGCTCCCTGCTCAGTGGGAGTGTGCTTCTCCCTCTGCTCCTGCCCCCTACTCGTGTGTGCATATGTGTTCTCTGTCTCTCTTTCTCTCTCTCAAATAATTTTTTTAAAAGGTAAGCACTTTATTAACTTTAAAAATCTTGGTGTTAACCAGTGTCTGACAAAGAATAAGCATTCACTAAATACTGTTGAATGAAAGAATAAATTCACGAGAGAAAATGTATTACAAGTGAGAAGATATTAGTCATTGATTAGTAAACAAAAGTTTTAACTCAAGTATAAAAGAAAGGTCAGTTAACTGGATGAGTTTACATATTCTTTCATCACATTCATATGATAAAGATATAGCAAAGTCACAGAGAAATTGGTATGTTCAAAACTGCTTATGAAAATTAAATTAAGCCAGACATTGAGAAAAACTTCCATCCTTCTACTCTTTTTCTATTGGGAATTTATTCTAAGGAAATAATGCAAATGTGTTAGTTATGGATATAAACAGATACTCATTTTTTTTTAAATCCAAAATGTAGGCAACCTAAAAGACCTCTAATGGAAAAATGTTGAGGTAAATTCCTATACCCTTTTAGGCAACTATTAAGCATTTAAAAATATGTGTAGGAATATCATAATTGTGTAAATAACTTAAGTGTCAAGCAATTGGGATAAAAATCTGTACACAGGTTCTATTAAAGCATATGTATATTACGTGCATAGGAGGAAAAAAAGATGAAAGAAAGTGATCTGAATTCAAAGTTAGCTTATGATATTACTATGGGCAATTTCTCTTTAAATCTTCCAACTGTCAAAAAAAATCTTCCAACTGTCTGGTGGTGGCTACATTGCTGATTCTTGGCAGTTCCCCTCCCGTGGCTCTTAGCATGCAGTCACTCATTAGCAGTGAGATAACACTGAGTATTTACTATGTGCTAGACTGCTAGACACTAAGAATATAAAATTGTGTTGATGACTGCAGCAATCAATAAGCTGACATCTATAGGGGGAGTTTTCCCTGAATTTTAGCCTATTATTTGCAACCCTGTTAGCCTTCCCCAAAAGTGCATTTGGTCACTAATATGGCTGCTGTGAGGAAGGGAGTGAGATAAGAACGTTAACGTTTTTTTTTTTTTTAATTTTATTTTATTATATTATGTTAATCACCATACAGTACATCCCCAGATTCCGATGTAAAGTTTGATGCTTCATTAGTTGTGTATAACACCCAGTGCACCATGCAATACGTACCCTCCTTGCTACCCATCACCAGTCTATCCCATTCCCCCACCCCCTCCCCTCTGAAGTCTTCAGTTTCTTTCTCATAGTCCATAGTCTCTCCTGTTTCATTCCCCCTTCTGATTACCCCCCTTTTCTTTATCCCTTTCTTCCCCTACCGATCATCCTAGTTCTTATGTTCCATAGATGAGAGAAATCATATGATAATTGTCTTTCTCTGCTTGACTTATTTCACTTAGCATTATCTCCTCCAGTGCCGTCCATGTTGCAGCAAATGTTGAGAATTCGTTCTTTCTGATAGCTGAGTAATATTCCATTGTATATATGGACCACAGCTTCTTAATCCAGTCATCTGTTGAAGGGCATCTCGGCTCCTTCCATGATTTGGCTATTGTGGACAATGCAGCTATGAACATTGGGGTGCATATGGCCCTTCTCTTTACTACGTCTGTATCTTTGGGGTAAACACCCAGTAGTGCAATGGCTGGGTCATAGGGTAGTTCAATTTTTAACTTTTTAAGGGACCTCCACACTGTTTTCCAGAGTGGCTGTACCAACTTGCATTCCCACCAACAATGTAGGAGGGATCCCCTTTCTCCACATCCTCTCCAACAATTGTTGTTTCTTGCCTTGTCTATCTTTGCCATTCTAACTGGCGTAAGGTGGTATCTCAGTGTGGTTTTGATTTGAATTTCCCTGATGGCTAATGATTTTGAACATTTTTTCATGTGTCTGTTAGCCATTTGTATGTCTTCATTGGAAAAGTGTCTGTTCATATCTTCTGCCCATTTTATGATTTGTTTATTTGTTTCTCGTGTATTGAGTTTGAGAAGTTCTTTGTAGATCTTGGATACCAGTCCTTTATCTGTGGTGTCCTTTGCAAATATATTCTCCCATTCCGTGGGCTGTCTCTTAGTTTTTTTGACTGTTTCCTTGGCTGTGCAGAAGCTCTTTATCCTGATAAAGTCCCATAAGTTCATTTTATCTTTTATTTCTCTTGCCTTTGGAGATGTGTCGTGAAAAAGGTTGCTCTGGCCGATGTCATAGAAGTTGTTGCCTATGTTCTCCTCTAGAATTTTGATGGATTCCTGTCTCACATTGAGGTCTTTCATCCATTTGGAGTTTATTTTTGTGTATGGTGTGAGAGAGTGGTCAAGTTTCATTCTTTTGCATGTAGCTGTCCAATTTTCCCAGCACCATTTATTGAAGAGACTGTCTTTTTTCCACCGGATGTTTTTTCCTGCTTTATCAAAGATTAGTTGCCCAAAGAGCCGAGGGTCCATTTCTGGGTTCTCTATTCTGTTCCATTGGTCGATGTGTCTGTTTTTGTGCCAGTACCATGCTGTCTTTGTGATCACAGCTTTGTAGTACAGCTCGAAATCCGGCATTGTGATGCCCCCAGCTTTGTTTTTCCTTTTCAACAGTTCCTTGGAGATTCGGGGCCTTTTCTGGTTCCATACAAATTTAAGGACTATTTGTTCCAGTTCTTTGAAAAATGTCCTCGGTATTTTGATCGGGATAGCATTGAAAGTGTAGATTGCTCTGGGTAGTATGGACATTTTAACTATGTTAATTCTTCCAATCCATGAGCATGGAATATTTTTCCATCTTTTTATGTCTTCCTCAATATCTTTCAAAAGTGATCTATAGTTTCTAGCATATAGGTCCTTTACGTCTCTGGTTAAGTTAATTCCAAGGTAACGCATGGTTTTTGGTGTTATTGTAAATGGGATGGATTCCCTAATTTCTCTTTCTTCAGTCTCGTTATTCGTGTATAGAAATGCAACTGATTTCTGGGCATTGATTTTGTATCCTGCCACCTTACTGAATTGTTCTATAACTTCTAATAGTTTGGGAGTGGATTCCTTTGGGTTTTCCATATAGAGTATCATGTCATCTGCAAAGAGAGACAGTTTGACTTCTTCTTTGCCGATTTGGATACCTTTGATCCCTTTTTGTCTTCTGATTGCTGTTGCAAGGACTTCTAGTACTATGTTGAATAATAGTGGCGAGAGTGGGCATCCTTGTCGTGTTCCTGATCTTAAGGGAAAGGCTTCCAGCTTTTCCCCATTGAGAATAATGCTTGCAGTAGGCTTTTCATAGATGGCTTTTATGAGATTGAGAAATGTACCCTCTATTCCTACACTCTGAAGGGTTTTAATCAGGAAAGGATGCTGTATTTTGTCAAATGCTTTTTCTGCATCAATTGAGAGGATCATATGGTTCTTGAGTCTTTTCTTGTTGATATGATGTATCACATTGATTGATTTGCGAGTGTTGAACCATGCTTGCATCCCAGGTATGAATCCCACTTGGTCATGATGGATAATCCTTTTAATGTACTGTTGGATTCTATTAGCAAGGATCTTGTTGAGGATTTTGGCATCCATATTCATTAGAGAAATCGGTCTGTAATTCTCCTTTTTGAGGGGGTCTTTGCCTGGTTTGGGGATCAAGGTAATATTAGCCTCATAGAATGAGTTTGGTAGCTTTCCTTCTGTTTCTATTTTTTGAAATAGCTTTAGGAGAATAGGTATTATTTCTTCTTTGAATGTTTGGTAGAATTCCCCAGGAAAACCGTCTGGGCCTGGAGTTTTATTATTTGGAAGGTTGTTTATCACTGACTCAATTTCTTCATAGTTAATTGGCCTATTTAAGAAATCTATTTCTTCCTGTTTCAGTCTTGGTAGTTTATAGGTTTCCAGGAAGGCCTCCATCTCTTCCAGATTGTTTAGTTTTTTGGCATATAGCTGTTGATAAAAGTTTCTAATAATCCTTGCAATTTCAATGGTGCTGGTCGTGACCTCTCCCTTTTCAGTCATAATTTTAATAATCTCAGTCCTTTCTCTTTGTTTTTGGACAAGTTTTGCCAGTGGTCTATCAATTTTATGGATTCTCTCAAAGAACCAGCTTCTAGTCCTGTTGATCTGCTCTACTGTGCTTCTGGTTTCTAATTCATTGATTTCTGCTCTAATCTTGGTCAACTCCTTCCTTGTCAGTGGGTTAGGCCTGTCCCTCTGTTGCTGTTCCAGTTTCTTGAGGTGAGAATATAGAAACTGCATTTTAGATTTTTCTATTCTTTTGAGTGAGGCTTGGATGGCTATGTATTTCCCCCTTAGGACTGCCTTTGCAGTATCCCATAGGTTTTGGACCGTTGTGTATTCATTCTCGTTGGTCTCCATAAATTGTTTAATTTGTTTTTTGATTTCCTGGTTTATCGAGTCATTCTTGAGCAGGATGGTTCTTAGCCTCCAAGTGTTTGAGTTTCTTCCAGGTTTTTCCTTGTGGTTGAGTTCCAATTTCAGAGCGTTGTGGTCTGAGAATATGCAGGGGATAATTTCAATCTTTTGGTATTGGCTGAGACCTGTTTTGTGTCCCAGAGCATGATCTATTCTTGAGAATGTTCCATGGGCATTTGAATAGAATGAGTATTCTTTGGTTCTGGGGTGTAGTGTTCTATATATATCTATGAGGTCCAACTCGTCGAGTATGGCATTCAAAGCCTTTGATTCTTTGCTTAGTTTTTGCCAGGGTGTTCTGTCTATTTCTGATAGTGGGGTGTTGAGGTCCCCTACTATTACTGTAAGAACGTTAAAGTTTTTTATGTATGGAGGTGAAAGAAAAGTCAAGGAGATTTCAAAAACAGAGAGCTTTTCCAAAAAGTGATGAGGAAGGGGTAAGAAGAGAAATTTTGGAAAGTCATTTAGAGGTTTCCACAAAATTACAAAAATTTATAAATTTCAACTACTTCAAGTTTGTAGTAATCTCCTGGCACACAATCCGGACTTGTAGTACTCTATGCAATCCTACAGTTTTTCTCTGGATGTCACCTTTCTCTACTAAATACAATCAAAAGTGTTGTGGATTATCTCACATGTTTTTTGATTTTAAAAGTGGGTACAATGTTACTGGAATGAAGGCCTGGAAGAAGCAAGAGCAGTGCTTGGATGTCCTTCAAACCATAAACCAGAAGAGGTATACTATCAGCAGCGTGGCATAATAGAGATGCTGGAGTTGGAATCAAAAGGCTACTAGTTGAGTCTCTGCTCTATGGCTGCTCAAAATAAGACATTGGACAAGTCTCAAACTGTTTCCATTTCTCTACTGGCTTATCAATGATGAGAAGTATCTCTATTTACCTACCTGCTTATGTTATCAGTTTATTAAAATCAGCTTAGAAATCAAATGAGAAATGTAAATGAGAGCATTTTTCTCTACTGAAGTGTTGGATATAAAACATTAAAAGTAGGAGTAATTCTGATAACCTCAAGATACCATATTTTAGGACCAATATGCCTTTGTCTCAAAGAAAGGACAACAAGTATTTTATCATTCTGTCTGCTCCTTTCCCTGTACTACATTTAAAATTCTTAGTAAATATTGTAGGTAAAGCAACTGTAATAAGAACTTGAATAGTTGGCATTAATAAATTGGTTGACCTATAAGCAAGTTTGACTTACTTACATGGGAGTGAAATCTCTATGTAGTCCCATTTTATAATTGTGGTCCTGATTATGTATTCGATTTTATACTTTTAAATTAAGACTATTGAAAGAAGATGCAATAACTGGATACTGATGAAGAAACTATCACAAATTATTAATATTAAAAAAAGCATGTCCAGATTTCAGGAACGGCCTTTTGAGTCTGAGAACACCATCTTTATAATTTTTTTCATTCAAAAATTTACAATCAGTTTCATCGAACAGGAGTTTTAATTAAGCAACTTCCAATTCTATTGCATGAAAAAGAATTGAGTTCTTCAACAGAGACAAGTTGAAAACTCTTCATGACAACCTAGTAAAAGAGCATAGTTCCATAGACAACCCCCCCAAAAAAGTGACAGAAATGGTTAATGACATTTATCATTGCATTAAGTCTATATTTAGAATGTTGAGGGGTTAGAGTTTGTAAGTATCTCTGGGGAGAAAAGCAATTTCATTATGGTGTATATAATATTTATAGCATATGAGTTGGCACAAAAGTTCTATTGAAACCATATAAAAATATATTGAATGATTCATATTTCTCTGCTACAAATTATTTTCCCCAGTAAACACACATCATTCATCTTTATAAGTTTGACTAAATGGGCAGAAAGTCTAATCACAAAAATATATATATTCATCCAACATGAAGTTTAAACAAAGTTGTATTTTACTTTATGACAGGAAAGGGTATTTCAAGAGAAACAGGAATACATGGAAATATCCAGATTCTACCATTCTATACTGTTTTCCCAATTATACTTTCCCAAGACACATGTATAGCTTAATTCAGTTGAATCAAAGAAATTACTGGATGATTCTTGGTTCTACCTAGTTATATATATAAAACGTATTGAATATTGATTGCTCTTCTCAATTTTTTAAAAAGTCTTTAGAAACCATGAAAAAGAGAACCGTATGAGGACTTGACAAGAAATTGGTACTGGTATGGTAAAGTTTACAAAATTGCTCCCAGCTAACATAAATTTAAGTGTTTAAAACACTCATTCAAAATGCTCTGTACCTTATCACATATAAGCTTTATTTTAACATATTGTTAGCATATCACTTTTTGTAAGATAGTTAGATAAATACTGTGAATACCAATAGCAGTGAAAGAGCACCTGAATCAGTTGTTCAATAAGCACTAAGATTCACAAATATTTCTTGTTACCTTTAGAAAGAAGAGCAAGGCAAGTTAATTGCAAAATGATGAATGCTTTCAATATTCAACACACTTAGAATGCAGGCCGAGTTTGGTATATTTGATTTACAAGTTTCATATACGATAACCCATATTCATGAAATATTGCCTACTGAGTAATACAAGAAGTCTTTTTTTCTGTGCACCTCCAATAAAAGGTAGTACTGCCAAACAGCTAGTTGTGTTGTTTTAGGTTCCAGATTAATAGCCAATCTACTAGGAACAGATGTTAAATCCTCATTTATACTGGTGTGCATCTCTTGTCTATTTCTGGTGGAATGGGTTTCACTCTGATCAATAAATGTTTCAGCCGAGTTGTTCATCTTATTAGAGAGGTCAAAGCAGTGACAGAGGTACATCTGTTTTCATGTCAAATAATGTTGGAGGTAATGAATTTTCTCCAAGTAGATAAACAACACTCCTGCGATTGTCCTTCGGTCTCCCACTACAGAGCTGATCATGATTAAGCTTAGGTGCTTAGGGGAATTGGAAGTGTTGGCATGTCTTAAAACATTTTTTTACTCCAAAATTTATTTCCATCACTGTGGTATTTTCAGTTCTTGAGTAGTGACCCGGTTGCATAATGTACATCTAAGATGACGCTGGTTACATAATGCATTTGCATAAGTGGGAAAATGTAGCAGAAGGATTATTCCAAAATACAGCCAGTTAAAATTGTTCTCAGTTGCCTACATGATGAAAAAAACCTCTTTGCAAGGTTCAATATTAAATTTAGGATGCTAATAATTAATAAAAATTCCTGATGAGCACAGTACAAAAATGTATACAAGTGTATGTTCACATATGTACCTTGTTAATGCTCGGTGAAGGCAATCCTAGTATTGTCCTTTCTTAAGTGACTAAATGAGGGCAACCATAAGTTTACACGCAGGTGAAGCACAAAGGGATGTTCAGACAAATCTAGAAAGTTTCCATGAGAAACTTCAGTTGTTCGGCAGGAAAAAATATGAAGGTGTTGTCTCACTTGCTTGATGGATAGAGCCAGTTTCTGTGTGTAGTAAGTTATTGTGTTTCATCAAGCCTGTTTCCTGTAACAGAATTGGATGTGATGAATAGATTCAGTCACTCTGATTTGTAGTCAATTGGTGAATTGCTAGCATTCATTTTAGCCCCCACTTTGGCATTCATTGACCATGTAAGCGCTGTCACTTGAAGCAAGTCACTTGAGCCCTGTAGTCATTGCTGTGTAGATGGGGAAAATATGCAAATCCTTGCCAAACTGTCATCCTTGGGGACAGCTGCTCATCCACGGGACTGAGTGAAATCTTGCCAATTAGCAGATGAACTGGCCAGACCAGAGAGGTAGTGGCCAGACCATCAGTGTCTGGGAAAATGACAGAGAGGTAAACTGCAACTGTCTTCCATCCACACTTAGGGATCTTATGATCTAGTAAATTGCCAAAACTTGAGGCAAACAAATGATTATCATTAGGCTTTGAATTGAAAACAAATATCAAACACTTAAAGCCAGTATTATTCCACAGGTTGACTGGCATTTCAACTTCAAGACTGACAAAGACATAACTAAAAACCAAAATATATTAAGCGATTATTTTTCACTATAGTTTTCTTAATATTTTTTTTAATACAGACAACTTGATCATTTAATGGCCCCAGATGATGGGCAGACATTTGGGAAACATCATTCCTGAGGAGTAGCAGGGCCATGCAATAAAGATTCTGGTATTGGCCAGACTGCCGAGAAGCAGAAAGACAGACGAGAATGCATTATCCAGAGGTCCGAAGTAGGCAGCAGTGCCTTGGTTACAAGGCTGGTGTTCACAACGGTCTCCAATCCTGAGGGAAGCACCCTAGCCTTAGAGAAGATAGGATCTGGCTGAGTTACTAAGGTCACCCTCAGATTTGAAAGCCAACATGTTGAGACCAAATCTCTAGGGCAAGGATCAAAAGTCTGTAATAACTATATAGCCTAGCTACTAGTAGTGTTGTAAGAGCAGGAACAAAAGGGAAGCTTAACCCTGAGCTGTCTCAATTTCTAAATAAGTAACAGGCTTAAAATTACTGTGAATGAAACCCTCAGCTTACGTCACTGTGGTTTCCCCAGCTGTGTGGATGAAAGTGAGGGCTCAAGGCTTCTTGAAGCTTACTGCATGAATGAATGGCATAGGGTGGTCCAACCCTTCTCCTGAGGAGCCTCTTTGTAGTCATTTTCTTACCTCTGTGGAAAACTTGGTGAGATGTTCAGGTGTAATGTTTCTGTCTGTGAGATAGTAACACAAAACTGCTTGTAATTCCTTAAGAGGATGCCTAGCACAGCTCCCATTGGAGGGTAAAAACTATGGAGCATTCATAGCACGGTGATTCCTCTGCATGGAGCCCTCTGTCATTTGCCAACAATCACTCTTTGACTTGTAATGAAGATAATCAAACATGAAACTTATAAAAAGGCACAATACATGGGTCATAATTTTCCAGACACATCTATAGCTAATATGAATGTGTTTCATTTCTGCTATTGTGCATGAAATCATGTAGCTACAATTAAAGTTTTTCCAACATTCTCTTAACACAATATAAAACAGTCACTTTTTGCTGAAACATCCTTTAATTTGGGTTGAAAAACTGCAGCCCACAGGCCACATCTGGCCTACCATTTAAATTTGAATGAACTTGAACCTGAGAATATATATATATATTTTAAGATTTTATTTATTTGACAGAGAGACAGTCAGCCAGAGAGGGAACACAAGCAAGGGGAGTGGGAGAGGAAGAAGCAGGCTCCCGGTGGAACAGGGAGCCCGATGTGGGGCTGGATACCAGGACCCTGGGATCAGGCCCTGGGCTGCAGGCAGACGTTTAACAACTGAGCCACCCAGGTGCCCCATTGAACCTGAGAATATTTCTTAAAAACCTTTTCAATTGATTTGATGGATAGGGTTGTACTAAATTCTACCAGCAATTAAGCAAAATGTTCCCGCCCAAATAATTTTGCTTTTGTTAGTAGACTGATAGTACACAAATACTATATACAATTACTTTTATATCTTTAATTTTTTTTTTAAAGATTTTATTTATTTATTTGACAGAGATAGAGACAGCCAGCGAGAGAGGGAACACAAGCAGGGGGAGTGGGAGAGGAAGAAGCAGGCTCATAGAGGAGGAGCCTGACGTGGGGCTCGATCCCGTAACGCCGGGATCACGCCCTGAGCCGAAGGCAGACGCTTAACCGCTGTGCCACCCAGGCGCCCCTATATCTTTAATTTTGTCAATAAAAATTGTGGAACATTTTTTCCCTGTTAAACAAGGAACGACATAATTTTTTCAATTTTACCTCTTATCCTTAAAAACCAAAATTACTTATTATGTAGGCATACAGAAAAATTTGCTGACCCTTGTCAAAAATCATCAAAGAAATTTTACCTTCTATTCATAATACATTTAAACATAGGAAAATTATATTTTATTTAAAGTCTTTAAGATAGTATGTGATATATATGGCAAATTTGGTTAGCAATTATTTCCATATGTGAGCAAGAAAATCTTTAGTATATTTGAATTTGGTAGATTCTGTTCTACTGAATAAATTATTGGAAGCACATCCACCTTGATAAAAGAATTTTGTCTCCGGACGCCTGGGTGGCTCAGTCAGTTAAGAGTCTTCATTCTGTATCATATGATTTCTCTCATCTATGGAACATAAGAACTAGGATGATCGGTAGGGGAAGAAAGGGATAAAGAAAGGGGGGGTAATCAGAAGGGGGAATGAAACATGAGAGACTATGGACTATGAGAAACAAACTGAGGGCCTCAGAGGGGAGGGGGTGGGGGATTGGGATAGACCGGTGATGGGTAGTAAGGAGGGCACATATTGCATGGTGCATTGGNCTGGGTTATACACAACTAATGAAGCATCGAACTTTACATCGGAATCCGGGGATGTACTGTATGGTGATTAACATAATATAATAAAAAACCATTTAAAAAAAAAAAGAGTCTGCATTCTGCTCAGGTCATGATCCTAGGGTCCTGCGATCGAGCCCGGTATCAGGTTCACTGCTCAGATGGGAGCCTGCTTCTCCCTCTCACTCTGCAGTTCCCCCTGCTTGTGTGCACGTGCTCTCTCTCTCTCTCTCTCATAAATAAATAAATTAGTTAATTTAGAAAAAATTTGTCTCAACATTGCAAATTAATACATGAAAACCTTATATCAAAATTGTGAATATAGTACTAAATATATCTGTAGGTATTTCAAATAATACAAATTTATTAAATAGGATATTAATTCTTAAGGATTATGGAGGGTGAGATCACATTTTATTTTAATATAATGGAAGAAAATATTTAAAAAGAAAAACCTGAATATTTTCAAAAATATAAAGAAGAAATAAGAACAATAAGTTCTATAGAAAAGACAAAGCTTTTGTCAAGCCAGGATGTGCAGTCTTTGGTTTTTAATGACTCACTAGTGGGAACACTGAGAGAGGTATTGGGGGCAAACAGTTCTAGAGAATGTTAAAGAATGAACAATAGATGAAAATTACTAAAGGAGATAAATTGCCAAGAAATTCAGAGAAAAATTAGTGTTTCTTCTCTTCTTACACAATTTATATTGTATATTTCACTTCTAAAAAGTCACACAAAGATATATTTAGTGACATAAAGGTAGCCATACTCTTAAAAAACCATTGACTAAATATAACTTGAGCAATAGAATATATATAAACTCTACCCATTTTTCTTCAGAAAGCAAAACTAAGTCAAAACCACAAATCTTTCTTTGAGGTAGAATTTCTTTACTTTTAGAGAGAGAGAGTGCATGAGTGAGAGAGGGAGAGAGAATCTCAAGCAGACTCCATGCTGAGTGTGGAGCTGACAAGGGTCTCAATCTCATGACCCTGAGATCACAACCTGAGCAGAAACCAAGAGTCAGACGCTTAGCTGACTGTGCCATCCAGACACCCCTGAACTAGAATTTTTATTTCTCTATTTTATTTTTTTAAAGATTTTTTATTTTATTTATTTGAGAGAGAGAGAGTGCGAGAGCGCGCATGCATGAACAGGGGAAAGGGCAGAGGCAGAGAGACAAGCAGACTCCCCGCTAAGCAGGGAGCCCGAGCTGGGGCTCGATCTCAAGACCCCAGGATCATGACCTGAGCTGAAGGCAGATGCTTAACCGACTGAGCCACCCAGACACCCCACCCCAACCTAGAATTTTTAAATCATAAATCAAATTATAGGACCATGCTCTGTTTTTCTTTTTAAAAAAGTGATCATATGTCCATTCCACGTAATAAACTTAAGATGGAAATCTATAGGTAAAATTTCTTATATCAATTCTCTACAGAGATCAGATTTGTGTATATGACTTCTTAAAGACTTCCTTTTGAATGGTCTAAAAGTATAGCTCAACACCCCCTAAACTAAATTTATAACTCAACAAACCCTAAACTGCTACCTTTTCTCCACCGCTAATATCCATACCACAGCCCTACCTTGGATGTTGCGGCCCCATTTCATCATTAATCTGTCAATATACTTCTAAAATACACAACCAGACTGCCCCCAAGTCTTTATCTCCATGAAGATCACTTTATTTCATAGCTTCAACATTTTAAAGAATCTGTTAAAATAATCTCCTGTTCTCTGGCCTCTTTAGACTGGAGTAAAGTCTTCCCACTGCTTGAAGAATAAATACACACAGACATAATCACAATCTGATGAGGATGCTTTGTGCATGAAACTTTTTAAGGCAGCCCTGTATCTATAAAGTTCAAATTTCTTAGCATGATAAGATGTTCTTTATCATCTGCCTCCCTTTCTTCTCTAATCCTCCATTTTTTCCTGGACCTATGCCCTAATCTTAAAACACCAGCTTGACCTGCATTCCCTAACTAGTTACATTACTTTGTGGTTCTTTCCTTTGCCACTTGAAATTCCTTACCTCACTTTCTCCCCTTACTTATTCTTCACCTTCTGGGCTCTTCTCTGTGCAGCGTTTCTGACCCGTTCTTTCATTCAAAGTTATCAGTCTTCCTTTGTGATTTCACAGCACTCTGTAGCATGTGTAGAATATTTTACAAATTTCATCTTTCTGTATCCCTACTAGACTGTGCACAGATAACTGACAGAGTGATAGTCATCTTTCTGTTCTTAACACCTAGCAGTACCTCGACTATATTAGAGAACTAGTAGGTATGAATGAATAGAAGCATGAATGACAACTGCCCTATTCCATTTTGACAACAAATCACCCCTGAATGCCTAATCATAGCATCAAGTCCCTTCACAGCTCAATCCTAACTTACTCTAGAGAATTGTTCCTGCTTCGACAAAACGTTCACTAAACTTACCCTATGGACAGACCATGTGAGCAACAAATCTGTGTTTTGATCTACATCTCTAGCTTATAATTGACTTAGAAATTTTAATCATATAATTTTAATATATAATTATATAACTATAATATATATGTTATAAAGATATTACATATAGAATCATATAAATTATAAATACTGTTGTAATATACAATTATACTATTTATTAAAATGTTTTAATAATCATAGACAAGAATAATATTCTGCATTTATAGAGCACCTTTACAGTTATATCCTTTTATATAAATATTTTTTAAATCTCATATTTGGCAAGACCTAATATCCACATTTTGTAGAAAATCATTTGTTCAAAGTCAACCAGGATAGAACACATGAATTCTGTTTCCCAGTGTGATTTTCTCTACCAAATCACACTCACAGAGTAACAAAGTGTGGTAAGTACATAGCAGCATATTTGTATTTTGCCACCTCCTACTTAAAAATGTGTATGAGGAAATATGAAAATAGATTCATTCTAGTTGTGTGTTTAGCTACTGGAAAGTTCCAATATTGAAAAGTTGAAGGATATGACAAAGGTAATTATGTTGCATATACAACAGTCTTTTGATTTTAAATTCTTTCTGAAGTTAGTGCTACTGGAATTTTTCCACTTGGCAACCTCTGGTGTCTATTTCCGCCCTGAGCTGTCAAAATTATATCCTAATGTGAGGAAGAAATTTGTTATTTTAAAATAAATTTTTGCTAAAAATAAATGCAACCACCCAAGTTCACCCTGTCCCTGCAGTCTTAGATGAATACGTATCTCTCTGACAAGCTAGTAGAGTAAGGGTTGAGGTCTTTCCTGGCAAACTGACAGTTGTTCAATGGAGAGATGAAAGGGGGAAAAGGCACTGTTAAATCTCAGATCGATGTCTTTTAAGTAGACAGTGTTCTAACATTGAGTTGAACCTCCCAAGCAGAAGACCCCTCTTTATGTATAAAGACCTTCCTTCCATACCGTCTACGTTTTAGAGAAAACACCTACACTGACAGGCAAGTTCTGTAAAAGCCATGATGTTTGAATTTGCAGATGATATAACATTTGGACTTCTCATTAGAATACTTAATTTTCTGGGCTGCATAGAACTTAGGTGAAATAGACCTGCAGTAGTTTTTACTTCTACCTCAGTAACCTAAAATTGACTGCTAGTCAATAATGAAAAAGTAGGACCCATTCCCTTGACATTTATAAATTCTAACTCAGTTGCTCCATTCCTTCCCTCATTCTTGAAACAGAATTATCTTCTAGGTGTCAGTCATTAGGATAGGCACAAATGGACTATTTAGGCTAAAACCAGTAATGGGATGATTATGTCACGGAGAACTTTTTTGGAAGAACCTGTACTTCTGCTGAGAAAGAAATTGGTCTAAGCAGAATGACCAGTGCATGATTAGAACTAAAGGCAGGAAAGTATGTGACACATTGACGAATAAGTTTGGTAAGACCAGAGCTAAGTGAGAATCAGCAGGGATAGAGAAAAGAAGACCAATTCCAGATATTTTAAAGATGTAGAACTGATAGGTTTCAGTGATAGGTGTTGGGAGTAGATCAGAGAAGTGTGATGTATGGTTTTCTGACTTGGGTGTTTGGCTGTATAGTGGTGCTTTTCTCTGCCTGGAAAAATACAAGGGGTGGGGATGGTCAGGGAACAGTGGAGAAAAGCAAGCAGCAGGCCTGGGGAATTAGGAGCTCAATTAGAACAACCTATGAAATACATAGTGGGGTTATTGAGAAAACTAAGAAGTGTCCAGATTGATATCTGGACTGGAATTTCAGTTTGGCAATTACTAGCATAGAGGTCTTGAGTGGAAATTCAACTTTGAAATGCGTTAATCCATTTATAGTTTTATAAGTCATTTTTTGTAAGAGTTTAATGCAAAACAGTAGTGTCCTGCCTCAATTCTACCTATCTCCTTGATTTCACTCCCAGTCAAAAACTTGCCCAACCCCAGCTCTTCTTTCTCTTACTTGCCTCGTTTCTAAATGACATGCTCTATCACCATTTCTCCCCCTCAAGTTTTAGGTAATGTATCTTGACTTCCAATTACACAAGGTGAGGGCTTTCCTCCTTTTCATTTTCCTTGGCTGTTTTTTAAGTAGTTACATCAGTTTTCATTAGGAAATTTACTGGCATTCCCCACAATCCTCACGGTCAAACCATTGTTGAACGTGGCAGTGGTATCTTGAAACTACTTATGCATAAACAATAACAGGGAATTGAGGGCCCCAGAATGAGAATAATGAAGGCAGCGTTTACTATGAGTCACTTACAAATAGGCAAACATTTTAATTCAGCTCATTCAAAGCATTTTCAGGTTGAGGAACCCTTTCCCAAACCGTAAGTGTGGTATAGACTGCCCAATGGGGGGCCACAATGGAATGGCCCAGTACCTTTACTCACATGGGGGAGAGGTTACACTGCTGTGCCTTCTCCACAAAGTCCTATGTGGCTACCTACCCACTCGTTTAATTGAACCTCACCATAAGCTAGCACGAGGGACTCAAAAACCCGCTTCCATGCTTCAGCCTGATGTCTGTCCCCCAGCCAGGATGCCATCAGCCAAGAAAAGGAAGAATGAACCAATCCCTATCAAAGACATCTCATGGGGTGATGTCAAACAGTTGACCTGCCGGGCTGAGGAGGTTTTGATCAGTACTGGCACACCCATAACACCCGAGAACATGTTCCTTTGAGTCATTTCTTGTATATCTACTAACTCTAAGGTAACGATGATACCGCTTAGTCTTTGATGTTTCCCCATGATTGCTCATACTCATGCAGATCACACCTATTGAGCCCACATACTCAGCCCTCCTACCTTAGATTTGGTTCTTTGGGAAGATCCAGAAATTCCTATTTCTTCTAATGTCTCCTCCCTCATAGGTAGTCACTGGGTCCCTATAAATGATGAGGACTCCTCTGTCTACCCATTTTATACACTCAAAACAAATTGAACTTTTACCTCTTTGGGAGTTCCTTTAGGTTGTTACTATAACTCGGGTAGCTGCAATACAAATTCTAGTTTTTCCATTTCCATCCATAAACAATGGTACGTGAATAGCATCCTGAGAAATGCCAGGAACCATGCAAGTACTATTAAATATCAGAATTTTATTCTCACAATAGGTGTTGGGGGTGAATTATGCGATGGAAAATGTGTACAGAAGACCCCCATCTCTGTGTGCACTAGACTGTGGTTAGAAATGGGCTCATATGATGGTTTTTCATGGGATCTATGCTGCTCATGTAACTATACTTGGCTTAACCTATAGAACAATATCCAGTTAGAAAACTGGGGGCCCTGAGGGTTGATAGTAATGGAAAGCAATAGAACAGGAGAAGGAACAGTCTGAAACTGGTCACTCCCCTATCACTGTAGTACATTTCACTGTATATATGATATGTAGTACATATCACTGTAGTACTCCCAGTGCGGAGTCCTGGCTTCACAGGGCTGATTCTCAGAATTAAATATTTTAACAGATCTTACTCTTCCATAAAAACATCTTCCTGGAGAATCGGTCTCCCCTTTGTTCACCGAAAATATAGGCATGGCCCTGCTACCTTCTCCAAAGGAAAATTTAATTGGTCTTATAAAGACGAAAACAGCAATACTTGAATCTGAATGACATATCTCTACATCTTATTAGCTGCTGGAGCCCCTATATTTAACACAACCCATACCCATTTTGCAGGCAACTCTACAATAATGCCTCCCTGCTTTTCAGCCTTTAACGTTTCATGAATGAACATTACCCATGTATATGTTGGTAAGCAGCAAGCCCAGGCTTGGCTCCCAGTCTGACTGTGCAGGCCCTGGCGAGGGGGATCCCCCCTACAACAATTGGTTAATGCTTCAGAAGAGAGAAAAAGAAATGGTTGTTAGGTATCTTATTGGCAGCTATTTCAGCCATCACTACTGTTGTCTCTACTGCAGCAACCCGCTGCCACGTCTTTGGCCATCTCCATCCAAATGGCACAAGTGAATTCATACATGCAAAACACTATAGCTGATTTATAAGAACAGGTCAAGATGGATCAATAAATTTTAGCAAGACTGCAGACTCTAGAAGCCGCTGTCGTCTGGCTAGGAGAACATCAGGAGCACTCTGGACGAGATCCCAATTAACTTATGACTCGGTGTTTACCTCCTACTGCATTACTTTGACCCCCTATAACAAGACTTGGGGGTAACTGAAAACTCATCTTAATCAAGCCTTTTCCTCCTCCTTGAATTTCTCCATTGAAAATCTAAAACTTAGGTTACAAGTACAAATACAGGAACTCCAACAAGAAAAGTCAACAAGCTGTCATTAATACTCTCAGTGATATCTCTACCTGGCTCTATCCAAAAAGCTGGTTCTCTGGACTCAGTCTCAGCTCTTGGTTTCACGTGGCTATACTGCTTTTGATGATCTTTCTCATTGTAGACTTCAGGGCAAGCCTCTCCTGCTGTTCTGCCTGGAGGACCTGAAACACACTTGTAGCAACCACGCTGATCCGCGCCACCCCCTTCAATAGCCCACCCACAAATCCCAATATACAAAAAGGGGAACTGTGGAGCTATTCTTAGAAAATGTATTGTAAGCCCTAAGGGGTGACTGTGGAAGCAGCTGAAACATAAACAGCACTCCTGGTCTAAGGCTGTTGAACACAATAGCCCAGTACGAACAGGATCCCATGATCTCCTGGGGCAGGGCATCAGTTAAGAGCTATGCAAGAATGTAATCCTCAATCCCCATTCCTGCCTTGGGCGATTGCTGGTGCAAACATTCTGTTCCTCCCTTATCCCATGACTGCCTGCCTGCCTGCACGCAGGCATGTAGGGGAGGGTGCAGGCCTGCTTCACGTCTTTGTACTCCTTCCCCATGCTTTGATACATCTGTCCTTGCTTTTCTGATAAAAAAAAAAAAAAGCTATGTGCAGAATCTGGCTGCTGCAGCTGCTGCTCTCTCTCACAGAGGCATTCGGGCACGTCCACTCAGATCGTTGTCTGACAACTTTATCTCAGTGTGTGATGACAATTTCCCAGTGTATTTATTACTGTAATGATGAAAATACTATTTATAGATAAGGCTTGTCATGTGCTATACTTGTGTCCTCTTGGACAGCGTTTTTCCTCCGTGGAGTTAATTGCTACCATTTTGTTGATTAGCTTAGTTATCTATGTGTCTATCACCATTTCATTCTCAGATAGCTGCTAGAAGAATAAATACTCTCTCAATTTTAAATGTTTCAAGTAAGTCTATGAATTTATTCTTTTTCTTGATAACACTGTAAAAATCCCTTACTGGTTTCAGCCTGAACCAGTTACTCTCTGGCCTGTTGCAGCTGTCAGCTGTCATGTTAGGGACTCAACCAAAGCCTCATCCCTGAGAATAATGCTTTTTTACTACCCTTATTTCATAGACTTCTGTTATTGATTGAATTGTTTGCCCCAAACTGATATGTTGAAGCCCTAACCTCCAGTAAGTATCTTTAGAAGTAACTGCATTTAGAGATAGGGCTTTTAAAGAGGTGATGAGATTAAAATGAGGTTGCTATGTGTGCCCTGATCCAATCTGAACGGTGTTGTCTTAAGAAAACATTAAGACAGAGAGAGACACACTAGGGGCACACATGCACAGAGGGACAACCATGCAAAAAGCCTATCCATCTTCCATCCAAGGAGAGAGGCCTTACAGGAAGCCAACTCTGTACCTTGAACTTTCAGCCCCTAGGACTGTGAGAAAACAAATTTGTTTTTTCAGCCACCCAGCCTGTACCATTTTGTTAGGGTTGCCCTAGTAAACAAACACAGCCCCATGTATTTTTCTTGATTCCTTTCTTCCCCACCCTACTTCTTAGAGTATATTTTCCAGATGTTTTTTGAAAAAGAGTGATTAGGGGACAATTTGGGGAACTTTGGCCTCTCTGAAAATATCTGTATTTAAACTTTACATTTATATGATAAATTTTCTGGGTATAGAATTCTGGGTTGATTATTTGCTATGATCCTATTTATTCCCTCTCCTGTTATGAATGTTATATACCACATATCTAGAATTTTAGTACTTACCTACATACAAAACGTAATGTTTGAGGATAATCACTACCTTATCTCCCTTCCCATCAAGTGCTGGACCCACATTTACTCTCAAACTTACTGTCATCCTATAATTAAGTTTTATACTATTCTAATACATTAAGGCATTATTTTGTTTTATGCAATCAAGTTTTGTTTAAATCTTCTGTATATTTTGTCTTTTTCGTCATTAGCTCTTGCTTTCCAAACCTTCCAAACTGGACCCTTTATCTTTTGACTGCAAACGATGGTTCAAAATTGAGATTTGTTAGCTCTGCAAATTTTATCTTTCACAAAAAAGTGAAGAGACTTTGGTCTTTTAAAAAAATTTTCCTACACTATTTTCTTGCTCCTATGGATTGTGTTTTAGAAAATACCTAAGGTATCAGTAATTCATAGTAATTTTAACCAAGGAGAAAGTCTAAAAAGAGTAGTGTATCTGTCATGATAGGCTACATCATGCTGAAGTCAAGAACAACTTCCATACCTCTGTGGTCTAAAACACCAAAGGTTTAAATTCTCACACATGCTCCATTTCCATTGGAGGTCCTCTGGAGTCTCTACACTCCATTATTATCTTCTGAAACACTAAACAGCCCCCATTTAGAGTATTGTGTTCACCATGGCAAGATTGGGGATGGAGGGAAAGGGATAAAGAGAGACGCAGGGTGCCTGGGTGGTACAGTCGGTTGAGTGACTGACTCTTGATTTCAGCTCAGGTTGTGATCTCAGGGTCGTGAGATCAAGTCCTGCATCGGGCTCCACACTCAGTGGGAGAATGCTTAAGACTCTCCCCCCCCACCTCTAAAATCTTAGAGGGAGAAGCAAATAGTTGATTCCTAAATTTTACCTCCCAAAGTAAAACATGTAATACACCCACGTGTCACTGGCTAAAGCAAGCTACATCACCACTGCCTGATTCATGGGATCAGAGATGTCTAATTCTCTGTGCTCAGAGGAGAGCTAGAAATACTTGAATAGCTTTAAGAAAAACTAAAAGGAGCAATATAAAGGAAACATTGAAAAAATTAGAGTAACAAAAACTTAGTGTTGAATTTGAGGTGAATAAACACTGTTGAAAAAAATTTCTTGGCTAAATCAATTTCCAAAAAGTTATTAATGGAAAAATATTCAAGCAGAAATGACAAACTTTTACATTCTCTTAATCCAGTTTACTCCTTGTGGATTATCGTGAATCAAGAACTGTTTGTTTTTTTCTAAAAAAAAAATCACAATAGAATGCTTACAACCTACATTAGGACATACATACATATATATATATATATATAATTTTATTTGTGAGAGAGTGAGTGAGAGAGAGAGCACAAGTGGTGGGGAGGGGGAAGGTTGGGGAGAGAGGCAGAGAGAGAAGTTGGCCCCCTGCTGAGTAGGGAGCCTGAGGCGGAGCTTGATCCCAGGACCCTGGGATCATGACCTGACCAGAAGACAGACACTTAACTGACTGAGCCGCCCAGATGCCCCTAGGACAACATATTTGGAATAAGGAAACATACCTTAATATAATGGCCTTAACTATGTACCATGCACAGTCTAGGCCTGATACGAATGCTGAGGAAGTGTATTTTATCCTAGTTTACCTTTGTGGCACAATGATAGGCCCAAAACAGGGCATCAAGAATCTATAAATTAAGTATCAGGGTCATTGAGTAGCAGATATTTGACAATACAGAAATAGCAAAGAATTGTTAAGTACAGCACAAAGAGAATGGGTGATACAGAGATTATAAATATACATATTTTTGGGATCCATGTATTAGCATCTTTTTGTTCAGTTTTTTTCAAGTAATCTTTACCCTCAACATGGGGCTGAACTTAAAACCATGAGATCCAGAGTCACATGCTCTACTGATTGAGCCAACCAGGTGCCCTTATTAGCATCTTTTCTCACACATCTTTGGAGTTTTATTCCCAAAAAGTGCCAAAGACAAAGAGTACTATAACTGTAATAATCCATTTGGACTCTAAGGGGTGCCAGGACTGTGTTTATAACACCATGTTTCTAGACAGGAAGAACTTAATTGTCAAACCTCAAGTATCTGAGTCATTTCCCACTGTGAGCCCCCTTTGCTGTGACACTAAATGGGGGCCATCATTCATAAATATCTCTCCCTGAGATTCATGGCAGTCCTTGAAGCTCCAACCCAACCACACCAAAGAAATCTTACTAGTGTCATTAAAATTAGTATCAACTAAGAGCTTTACATAAATTAACTCACATAGCAACATCTTATTAAATCTCAAACAAGAAATTCTTAGTCTAAATTTTGAAAAGCCTAAATGAGATATTAGTGAAGTGTTCTATGTTCAGTCTTATCTGGGTTGAAGGGAGTATGTATTAGATCAAGTAGTCCCATGTGTCTTTTCTACTCTGCTTAATATTTCTATGCTTGAAAGGTCAGATTCAAATTAACATCAAGGGATTTTTTAGAGAGGCTATAGCCTGAGCTCTATGAAGAGCTCTTCTCTCTTTCACCACCGCCTGGAGCCCGTGGTCAACACTTTCCAGAAATGCTAGGTCTTGAGGGTCATCACAGTTCACTGTGTTTCAGGAAACATCTGCATATGATAATACTGTCACTCTGAGTAGGGAAGAAGGGCCTTATAGAATTGTATAATCCCTAAAGAAAAGACATTTAATAGTAACTACAACAGATTGCTAGTAAGGTTCGCTGTCCTAAATCTCATCTGATTTAATTCTCGCAATAACTTTGAGGCAGATGTTAATCTTATTTTAAATGTAAAGAAACAAAAGCTTATAGCAATTAGGTATACTTGCTGTGGGTCTTACAGCTAGTAGGTACTAACAACCAGGATTTTAATTAAAGCCTGTCTTTTTTCAAAGCTCTTCTGATATGTTATTAGCACATCAATTGTTGCCAAATTATAATGAAAGAATTTTTCTGTCGGTATTGTGGTAATGATCTTACCAAATCAAATTTTTGTTGGAGATGGTACAAAAGTACATTTCTGCAGAGGAAACACAACATGGTGTCTTTTTACACCAAACCTAAAAGTTAGATTTACTTGCAATTCATGTGATTGATTTAAAATGAAAATGGTGATATATGCTTGAGGAAGTTAAGATGGCAGAGAAGTAGGGGACCCCTTTTTCAGCCGGTCCCCTGAGTCGAGCTGGATAGGTACCAGACCAGCCTAAACATCCACAGAATCAGCCTGAGATGCAGGAAGATACATCTGGATCTCTACAAATGAACATCTCCAGCGCTGAGTATTGAGGTACAAAGCGGGGAGCCGTGAAACCGCGCACAGATATCGGAAGGTAAACGAAGGGGGAGGGAGCCGCCATGTTCGGGCGGCGGGAAATGGTAGCCACCTGCACGGGGGAGTGGCCGGACTTGCGGACCGGTGCCTGTGAGAGAGCAGACTAAGACCGTGAGCCGGGAGCACGCACCACCAGGCATCTCCCGGAATCCCGGTGCACTCACTGGATCCAGACTGAGACCAGTAGTGCCAGGAGTGCATGGGGCGGCTGGATACTGGTGGTGTTAGAAACACAAAGGACAGAGATGCGCCGGCCCTGGAAGTGAGGGCTGGGACGCTGGGTGTGCGGTGCACATCCTGGAACTCTGCAGGATTGAGCAGCACCAACAGTAACAAAGTTAAAGTGGCCAGAACACGGGGCGCCTGGGTGGTGCAGTCACTGAGCGCCTGTCTTCAGCTTAGGGCGTGATCCCGGCATCATGGAAAGGAGTCCCTCATTGGGCTCCTCCGCTGGGAGCCTGCTTCTTCCTCTCCCACTCCCCTGCTTGTGTTACCTCTCTCACTGGTTGGCTCTCTGCCACATAAATAAATAAAATCTTTAAAGAAGAAGGCCCACATCCCTAAGATCCCTACAAAACAAGGGTGCATGGCCTGGGTCCCGGTCAATAATTTGGGCTCTGGACAACCCCGCAACCTCTCCTCATCAGAATGACAAGAAGGAGAAGCCCCCCCCCAGCAAAGAAAAAACAATGAGTCTGTGGCCTCTGCCACAGAATAATAGATATGGATGTAACCAAATTACCAGAAATGGAATTCAGAGTAACAATGGTCAAGATGATGAGTAGACTTGAAAAAAGTATTAACGAAAATGTTACTGAGAATATAAAATCCCTAAGGGCGGAAATGAGAGTGAATCTGGCAGAAATTAAAAATTCTATGAACCAAATGTAGTCAAAACTAGAGGCTCTGACGGCCAGGGTCACCGAGGCAGAGGAACGTATTAGCGAATTGGAGGATGGGTTAGTAGAAGAAAAAACGAAAATAGAAGATGGGCTTAAAAAAATCCACACCCATGAATGTAGGTTATGGGAGATTACTGACTCAATGAAACGATCCAAAGTCAGAATCATCGGCATCCCTGAGGGGGTGGAGAAAAACAGAGGTCTAGAAGAGATATTTGAACAAATTGTAGCTGAAAACTTCCCTAATCTAGCGAGGGAAACAAACATTGGTTTCCAAGAGGCAGAGAGGACCCCTCCGAAGCTCAACCATGACAAACCTATGCCATGTCACATCATAGTGCAATTTGCAAATATTAGATCCAAGGATACAGTATTGAAAGCAGCCAGGGCAAAGAAATTTCTCTCGTACCAAGGCAAAGGTATCAGAATTACATCAGACCTGTCTACACAGACCTGGAACAAGAGAAAGGGTTGGGGGGGCATTTTTAAAGCTCTTTCAGAGAAAAACATGCAGCCAAGGATCCTTTATCCAGCAAGGCTGTCATTCAGAATTGATGGAGAAATAAAGATGTTCCAGAATCGCCAGTCATTAACCAATTTCGTACCCACGAAACCAGCCCTACAGGACATATTAAGGGGGGTTCTATAAAGGTAAAAAGGCCCCAAGAGTGATATAGAACAGAAAGTCACAACCAATACAAACAAAGACTTTACTGGCAACATGGCATCATTAAAAT